>NW_027187308.1:505263-590136 GCF_028583685.1 Petaurus breviceps papuanus | reverse complement strand
TACTACTACTACTACTACTACTACTACTACTACTACTACTACTACTATTAATATTCTCTAGAATGTCCTTGTTATTGACTTGAGGTTGAATTCCTTATGTCAGGCCAACCCATCATTAAATAAAACAAAACAAAGTTCCTCAAGACAGCAGTCCTTTGGGCTAGTGTGGGAAAAAAAGTGTTGGGCCTGAGATTAAATGTCTCAGCTCCCAGCATCACAACTTCCTCTGATACCACTGGGTAGAGCTTCTGACACCTGAAAAGTATGATGTTCAGTAAAGTGAAAGGCAACAGTAACAAATAGAACACAGAAAAAATGTAAATCTAGATACAACACTTTTGTTATTGTTCAATCATATGACCCTATTTGGGGTGTTTTTTGGGCAAAGACAGTAGTGGAATTTTACACTTTTTTCTCCACCCATTTTACAAATGAGGAAACTGAGGCAAATAGGATTGTGACTTGCCCAGGGTCATACAGCTAGATAAGTGCTTGGGGCTGGATTTGAACTCAGGTCTTCCTCGCTCCAGACCCAGTGCTCTATCCGCTGGGTCACCTAGCTGCCCCAAGTACAGTACTGTACTTATTCACACTAAATAAAAAGAGTGGTTGAATTAGGTGATCTCTCAAGCCTTATTGCTTTCATATTCTGAGATAATAAGTCAGACAGAAAAAAAATACCTTCTGTTCATGAATATCCTCCAAACTGTATTGCCAATTTTGTCTTCTTTTTTTCTTGTTTTTAGTTTTGTTTTTATAAATCAAATACAACTGAATAGGTCTTGCCTTGTTAGGGTCAAAGTATATAGTAGGTTGTCACATCTAGCATGGATATGACCCTAATGTTGGCTTTGTAATCATAGTATCTACTCTTCTCCAGATGAATTTTCTTTCCATGTTTCTGTTAATGTGTTAGTATTTTGTTTCATTTTTCTGTTTATTTTTTCCCCTTCCCTTATGATAGAACATGGAAGGAGTTTCTAAGTAAGTCATGAGATACAGAAAGAGTTGACTTTCCTGACTTCATACTGTGCATCTTATAGGAGGTCTCCAATTGTGTTTTTCTTAATTTGAAGACATTCAGTTGGATAAGTTGACCTAAGAAAGGTACCTGGAAAAGTTTTCCTTCTTTTATTATAAGTGTGATTACAAACAGTGCTTTTATTCATAGTAAATTTTTTGAAACTCCACAACTTAGTACTTACTCTGTGGATAATAAATCAACAGGAAAAATAGCTTAGGGATATTTTTGAGAATCGTGCCTTAATCTAGAATATGAAAGCTTCAAAGGAGATCAAAGTGGAATTCCAAATGCACAATATAACAGTAGTAGAATCTCACTGGAATTTAATTTGAAGGCAGATATTGAATCAAAAGAATTATATTTGAAAGGAAGAAGAAAAATAGATGGTATTTTCCTTAATGAGTCTGTCTGGATTCTGTAACAAAATGATTATAGAGTCCTACTTCGAAAAATTCTATACTTATGTTTTTTTCTTTTTTGAAATCTTCCTTTGATCCTGGATGACTCCAAACTAAATATTTTAATCAGAATTAAGTGTCCCATTTACCCTATGTTTTACTCACATTTCCATTCAGTTTGGTTTTAATGAAATGTTCTTTTTAAACCATTAGTTTTTCTCTGTCTTCTAGTGAAATTGTTGAATTTTTAAGATGGCATCAAAGTTAAATGACTCCACTTAGAGTAGGCAGTGTTAGAATAGATAAAGGAGGTATGATGTGATGAATATTTTGCAACGTATAAGTCCTACCTGGTGGGGCATTGGATAAAATCATTTCTACCTATAAAAATATCACATTTCTGAATTGGTATTTCTTAAATGTAAATGTTTTCTTAAATAAATTTAGAAATTATTAATTTATTTTAATCATATGGGGATTAGAATAATCCTAACTGTATGACTTCCCAAAATCTTAAATAAATCTTTAAAATATATCACTCTGCAGAATCTCTACTGCCTCTTTTACATCTTTAGAATGGGTTAGTTGCCTAGGAAGACATTACATTTAAATTAATAATTTGAGCAGTACCAGTAGAATCATACAAATCAAAGAATCTCCAAGTTGGGAGAGACCTTGGAATATCAATTACTAAGGCTTTAAAAAAGTGTAACCCCTCAAGAACCAAATACATTGTCAGAAAGTGATTTAACTTAGGCATGAAAGTAAATAGAACCGTTGGAATATTTTGGAGAAGATCAAACTATATTTGAAAAATAGCAACCAATAATGCTATAAAAACAAGAATTCTTATTCAGGTCCTCATACCTAGGAAAAACTCTAAAATGAGACATTTCACAATGGACCAATGTTGTAGTAGAAAAAAAAAGCTACGTCAGGAAGCATAGATTTGAGTCCCAGGTATGCCATTAACTTGCTACGTGTCTTTGACCTAGGAACTCCTGACACTTGACTTTTGTGCTCTATTCCTGCAATATTTAACATTGCTAGTTTACACAACAGTGTTCTTTGGAATTGGCAACAGTAGCTCCAAGGTTTTGAGATTAGTGTCATTAATAGAATTAGGGAAGTTCTGAAAAGAGATTGAAGTTGGTTCAGCATATCTTTAATGTTAACCATATTTTATTACATTCTTATTCTTTGAAAATTGGAATTCACATATAATACTTAAGGTAATTCATTTCAAATGGAATATTTGATTTTTATCAGGGCACTCTATTCTCTGACAATGCCTAATGATGGAGGCTTTCTATTATCACCCTCTTCTTCAACTTTCTCTTCTCTAGATTAAATAATCTCAGTTCTCATAGCCTTTTCTCTTAGGGCTCATTTCACAATAATGAATCATTTTCATTGCCTTTCTTTGGATCCTGCCCAGATTCACTGAATATTCCTTCAGTTTCATAGTCTTGCTCTACCATTCACCAAGGATAGCTTTGTTAATAAATTCTCACTAGTTTGGCTCATTGGCCCAACTTTCTTCTGAATTCCTGCCAAGATATTCTGGAATTCATTTTTTAGTCAAAAGGAATCAGATTGATTGTGGTGATAAAAGGGCAGTGAGTAAGAAGGGCTATTGGGGACCTGTGTCATTGGCCTATATAGTATATGACCTAGTGTCTAGAGAGGTTCATTTGTCTCTGTTACAAGTTTTTAAAAAATGATTTATTAGAAAAAACATTAAACATCAATGAAACAATTACACTTGGCTAGTAACTACTTATATTTAATAAAGTTTAACACAAAAATTATTAAGATGCCTTTCTAATCTTTGGTTTTAAGTTCCTGTCAAGATCTTTTCATATTTTTATGCTTAATAACTTATTCTCATATGCTCACAGTAAAGAAATAGAATTATTTCTCCACTCTTCTGGTTTTATTTTTTTCACTTTGATTTTTTTCCCCAAGATCTTTTCCTAGATTTCTTTATATGAATTATCTCAATTTAATTTTAATATTTTATAACATTAATGTACCGTGATTTATTTATATATTCTTCTGTATGGGGACATTTATGTTGCTTTCAGAATTTTTTTTGAATTATATGTAATGCTGCTATAGCAACCTTTCAAGAGATAACTCATCATCAGTATATGATGAGTTTTCTGACTTTTACTGTGTAGTGTCAGGTTTTTCTCCAGAAAGATTCTGTAAGTTGACAATGTCATCAGCAATGAATGAATATACTCATTTCACTACAACCCCTTTGGCATTGAATATGTTACTTTATTTTTACTATTCTGGTGGGTTTAGGATAGTTGTTTTAATTCGCATATTTTAAATAATTAGTGAGGTTGATGCATTTCTGCTTTTGGAAAATTTTTTCATATTTTTTGACTATGGTCAAAGCATACCAGGAATTTCCATTGTGACTATCAACAGAGCCTTTTATATTTTAGTGCTTATATTTTTATCTCTAGTATATGTCATAAATATTTTCCAATGTATTACTTTTATTTTTTCTTTTACATTTTTATTATATAGAAGTTATCATCCTCATCATCATGATGTAAAAGCATATATATATACCCCCTCTCACCCCTTTCAATAATTTCAACCATTTGCTGAATCAAAATACATTTCCCTTCCCTCCACCACTGAGATAAGTTCTGCATTCCATTTTCTCTCATCTTTTCTGAAGTTCATTTTTTATGCTTCAGTCTTTCATCCAACTGGAAATCACTGGCATATAAAATGTAAAATGTAGCTACAAATTTCTTTCCCATCAAATTACCAACAAATTTTACCAAATATTTTTCAGTAGTGATTTATTCCTTCGTTTTTATTTTCTAATTATTCTGCAAACACTAACCCCTTTTATTCATTTGCTACAATACCTAGAATAACCATTTAATTCCATTACTGTTTTTCTATTTTTCCTCAATACCAAATAATTTTGATATTCTATTTTGTAATATATTTTGAAGTCTTGGAGTTCAAGCCTCTCATCATCAGATTTTTGTTCCAATGTGCCCCTTAATATTTTTGTATGCTTGTTTTCATAATGATTTCATTATGTTTTTGTCTAGTTCTACATAATCAAGACCCCCTTTTTAATGTCACCATTATGCCTGCCCAAATGTTTTTATACTATTTTGGCTACAACTTTGAACTTTAATATAAGTTTAACTAAAGCATCATGATGTCCTAATAAATTCACCTCCCTGTAAATAACCATATTAAATGTCAGAAAACTAAATGTCTCAGTTTTTCTTGGTAATAGGATCCAGGATTAGTACAGCAAAATTACATAGAATTGCACACTCTAATAGTTGAGTGACCTGAGAGCTATTCTAGTTTGTCCTAGAGATAGACAAGGTCAAATAAGGGACTTGCTCACAGTCACAGTAAGTTTGGCAGAAGTGGGAACCCAGGTCTTCTGACTCTCCTTCTATGGATCTTCTTCCCCCTGTTGGAAAAGAGCATTGGATCAGATGTCCAGAAGTTCCCTTATTTAGCAAACTAATTTCATGACTCTACTTTGGGATTGCTCAAAGTTTATCGTAGGATCTTGTTCACAAAGAGTTGGAGATATAGGGGAGTAAGATGCTGATGTTGCTAACAAACACCCATAGATTTATTCCTCTGCTAAAAATAGTTGGTTAGGTAGTGAATAATAATGACGAGTCATAAATATTTCTTCCTTGGCACTGGGACCCAGAAAAATAGTCCTTCAGGGGTGACTAGGTGGCTCAGTGAATAGAGCACCAGCCCTGGAGTCAGGAGGACCTGAGTTCAAATCCGACCTCAGACACTTAACACAAAAACTAGCTGTGTGACCTTGAGCAAATCACTTAACTCCAATTGCCCTCCAAAAAGCAAAAAAAAAAGTCCTTCAAGGGTCTCTGGGCCTTGAATTAATGAGGACCCTTATGCCAATGTAAGTAGAGATTAAAAAGAATGTATATAAGAAGAGGCTATTGGGAGCTTTTCAATACAGAATGCCATTGGGGAGTGGCCTTCTGGGTTCAAGTGCACCTATACTGTCTGTGAGCTCCCTGCTTTGGACAATTATTCTTTAGGAAATCCTCTCTTGCTCATATTCATTCCTCTCTGCATTTTCTTAAAGCTACTCTCCTGGTTCACCTCCCAACCTAACTCCTCCTCCTCAGTCTCCTTTGCTTAACTCATCACTCCCTCCCATCATGCCCCCTGACTTGAGGTGTTCCCCAAGGTTCTGTACCAACATCTTCTTCCCCTATACTTTCCTATTGTCTAACTTCATCAGTTTCAAGGGGTTTAACCATCATCTTTATGAAGATGACTCCCAGGTCTAGATATCCATCCCAGTCTCCTCTGCTCCAGGCTTCAGTCATGTATCACCAATTGCCTATTAGACTTTGAAGACTTGATTTCCCAGGGACATCTTAACTTTAGCATGTTTAAAACTGAACTCATTATCATTGGCCCTAAATCCTCCACTCTTCACTATTTCTGTTGAAGGCACCACCATCTTTCCAGAGCCTGGGGTTAATAATCTCAATATTATCCTTGGCTCCTCACTATTCTTCCCTTCATACAACCAGTAATGTGCCAGATCTCTCAGTTCCTACCTCTACAACATCTCTCCCATCCAGCCCTTTCTCCTCATTCAAACAACCACCATCTTATTTCTGACTCTTATCACTTCTCGCAACATCATTCTAATTGGTCACGTGCTTCAAGTCTTTTACCAGTCCAGTTTGTTACACACTTATGGCAAAGTAATTTTCTGGAGCATAGATCTGACCATATGACTCCCCTACTCAACTAACACTAATGGCATCCTTTCTGCTTCTAGAAATATAATATCAACGACTCTGTTTAGCTTTTGAAGTCCTACTAATTTGGCTTCAACCTACTTTTACAATCCCACTAGATATTACTCTTCTTCCTACACTCACTGATCTCTCCAAACTGGCCTTATCTCTATTCTATATAGAATATACTCAGTATACTTTACCTTCTGTCCTTGTGCCTTTTACACTGACCACCCCCCATGCCTGGAATGCACTATGTCCTTACCATAGCTTCATATAGTCACTCCTTCTCTAAAATATAGTTTAGTTCTTCTGTATCTTTTCTTGATCCTCTCCCACCAATACTAGTGTCCTTTCCCCCACTTTGTATTTAAAGATTATATATGTACATATATTAAATTTATATACTGTATACATTGCATATTTACTTGTCTCTGCCTTTAGAATATAAGCTCATTGCAAATAGGGATTATCTCATTCTTTGTATCAGTTTCCCCAGCACATAGTATAATCCCCACCACCTAGTAGGTAATTAATAAATGCTTTCTGATTGATTTTACTTAAGTTCATCTACCACATTTTCCCCCGTCCAATTTTGTAGTTATAACTATCTGGAAATAGTATAGTAATGTTGAAGAGAAAAGAAGTTGAACTTTGTATCAAGACACCTCTGATGCCTACTGCATATATGAGCTTTTGGCCACACAGTTAATCTCCACGGGCCTCAGATTTGTCATGTGTAATATATTTTCAGACCAAAATGGTCTCAAGGACCCCTTCCAACTCTAACATTCTATGTTTTTTTTTAAAACCTGGTTATATAATGTTTTGATTTATGCACAAAGGGATATTAAAAGGGTCATTTGTGTAGGGACTGAACTATATGAAAACTATAAGGAGACTTGGCACAATCTGCAAGGGAATGAATTGAATCTAGATTAGACAAATTTAAGGTAAAACTTGAGCACTTCTTACAAAATAATAAAGACAGGTTAGGATTTGTAACCTAGCTTGGGGAATTTACTGCTGTGGGTAGAAAGGACCATCACAGGGGTTGTGTTTGTTTATTTTTTAGTCAGGTCAGTAGCAGGATGTTGTCCTGGGATTTTCTTTCTCTTTTGCTTTGGGCAAGAAAAAGAGGAAACATGAAAGAGAAGACTGAATTACAGTGTTGTCTTTGGGTAACATGCTTAAATTTATTTTCTTTTAGAGCAATAGGGGAAAGATTATATTGAAACTGCCTGCAAGGGTTTTAGATGCAAAGTTGCCATAAAGGCCTAAAACTTGCTGGTGCTCTGTACAAATTGTAGTCAAACTGAAAAATTCTGTTTGAATTAGATCTATTTAACCTTAAGGGATAGAATGACTTTTGGGTTTGATTAAGTAGCACTTGGAGAAATGTTAAAGGTTAATGATAAAAAAATAACTAAATTCAATGTTATAATAATATAGCTTTATATATATATATATACTTATTTGTATCATTTTAAGCTTTATGTATCAGTTCTATAAGAAAGCAACTAGTAATGCTTATAGAATTTTTTACAAAGATTTGTTTCTTTTTTTTAAAGCAGTGTGAAATGGATAAGTATCTTATGTTTCCTTGGACAAATTTTAAAATATCCATACAAAGGCTAGATGTTTGGAGCATAAGTTCATCATACAAGAACTGCTATCTGTTAGTATATCGGAGTCATGGGCATAGGACCTAGAAGGAAAGGGTCTTGTTTTTGGAATGCTACCCTTGCAAATCTATAACAATTTAGTAAGAGTATATAGTTTTTGTTGTTGTTCTATTGTTTCAATTGTGTCCAGCTCTTTGTGACCCCATCTGGGGTTTTCTTGGCAAAGTACTGGAATAGTTTGCAATTTCCTTCTCTAGCTTATTTTACAGGTGAGGAAACTCAGACAAATAGGCTTAAGTGATGTGCCCAGGATCTCATAGTTAGTAAATGTCTGAGACCTAATTTGAGCTCAGGTCTTCCTGATTCCAGGACCAGCACTATCTACTGTGCCACCTTGCTGCCTGCACAAATGATAGGTAGAATGAATCAATTAAATATGTAGATAATCTGAAAACCTTATTTCTAATAAACCTTCAAATAGAGTTGTCAGTAAAAAAAAAGAGAGAGATTTAAAATTTTACTTCCTCTCTGTTTCCCTGCTCATTTTAAAAACAAGTACTTATTTTCCACAAGAGAAATACATTTCATCTACCGGTGAGCAGTTGTCTTCTAAGTAGATTTTCTAGTGATGTAGTTGAAAGGAATAGCAGGAGGAAATAATAAAACAAAAACTAAAAAACTAGGAAAAATTTTAAAGCAAAGAAGTTTTTCTTTATAATTTTTGCCTCTTCTGTTATTTTCCCTTTTTTTTGCCTCCTGGAAATATTGTATAATTTACCAGCTTTTTATCTAAGCTGCTTGCTGGATATAAAATGTGCCACTTTTAAAAAATGTTGACTCACATAACTAAACCAGTTTATACTTTCTAGACACATTCCTACATTCCTCAGGATAGTCTTTTTACAATGAATAAAAAAGAAGTCTGTATCCTTAATATCCTGCTACAAAAATCCCACACCCTAGTTATTGAGCTAGAAAATTAGAATTTATTTATTGTTCACTTTTTACTATTATGAGGATTAATTGTTATATGACTGGCATGACATACACAGTCTTCTGGGACTTGCCCCTCTGCATTATTTATCTGAGTCCTGAGCTACCAATATAGCAAGGCAATGTGGAATGGCAGGATACCTCTTATCCTTGTCCCTGATTTGGGTAAATCATTTGAACCACTCTGGATCTTTGTATCCTCATTTGTAAAATAAAGGAATTGGATTACAGGTCATTTTTTTGCTCTAATTGTATGCAATTTAAGTTGAGATAGAAAATAGAGAAGATGCATGAGGGGAATGTGGAGATATGAATGTAAAGGTATGTATATATATATATGCATATATATTAAAACAAATAATATATATGTAATATATATAGTTATATTAAAACAAAATCATTTTTTGATGAGCAATTATTTTGTATTGACCTTGCTTCTTTCCTCTCTCCATTTCCATATTATAATGGATAATGTTTTTCAGAGAGAGACTTGGAAATCATAATGGACCATGAGACAAATGAGTCAGGAATGAAATTTTGAAAGAAAACATCATATCAACAAGTACTAACTCATGTGACATTTGAGGTCTAGGAAATAATCTTTCTGGTATGCTCAATAGTGGCTAGATTTTTCATGAGGGTAGTACATCCTATTTTCTTTTTTTTTTTTAAGGATATGGAAGAACTGGATGGACTCTAGAAAAGAGTAATAAAGATGATTAACGATATGGAAAATAGCTCCTGGAGCTTGGTGAAGGGAAGGCTAAAGGGTGACTTAACAATTGTCTTCCAATAGATGAAGGGTTGCTGTGATAAGGAAGCTAAGTAGCTGGTCTCCTTCCCCATAGAAGACCAAACAACAGGAAATAAGCTTAAATTGCATTAAGAAAAAGTTCATCTAATAAGTAAAATGCAGAAGAATACATTGACTTTGAGGTTGTGTAAACACTCAAACAAGGTGCTTTGATTGCAGAATCCTGTCTCTAGAGACATTTTAAAATAGGTTGCTAGACATCTATCTATCTTGAGTTGGTAAGTGTTTACTTGCCTGAAGGCAGGGACCTTAGTCATGATGACCCCTTGCCAGCTCTATGATAACAGTTAAAGGGTTGGGATTTGGTAATGAAGGAATAAAGGCAAGGCCATGATATGCCCAATAAAGAGTAAGCATTCATATAATTTGCAATAAAACAAACCAGATTTCTGATTCTCTTTTATAAAATTTATTTAACTTTATTATTAATTTTAGGAATTTTGGTTAATTTAGGAGAAGTGCTATTTATTTTCATTTTAACTATAAATCAAAATTGCCAAAGAATTCAAATTTTGACTTCCAGGAAACAAGTTTGAATTAGGGCTGCATATCTCTTTTACACAATATCATCTCTGTTTTTAGGGGTTTTATATTGTTTGTATGATTTAATAGTAGCATCACTCATGATTATTTCAGATGGTTAAAATTTTTTCTTTACTGTGTCTCTGGTGAAATACGGTGTTGAAATGTCTGAGATGGATGTTGGAGAGGGAGGTAGAGATGGCAAAAATAGGAATCAAATTAGTTTTTTGTTCCTTTTTTGTTTTCCCAAGGCATCACAGGTTGCTAGCATGCAGTTTATTGTTTATGCAGTTTATATTCAATCAACAAGGATTTTAAAAATACATTTTATTTGTTTCATTCAATATTTTCCAATTACATTTTTAAAATATCTAACATTCATTTTTTTTTTTAAAACTTTGGGTTCCAAATTCTGTCTTCACTCCTCCTTCATCCCTTGAGAACGTTATACATGTGAAGTCAGGCATAGCATATTTCCATATTATCCATGTTGCAAAAGAAAACACACAAAACAAGAAAAATAAATTAAAAATGTTTCAATCTGCACTGAGTTCAATTCATTCTGTAGAAGTGGATAGCATTTTTCATCTTGGGTTCTTTGGAATTGTTTTGGATCATTGCCTTGATCAGAGTAGTTAAATCTTCCACACTTGATTTTCCTTACAACATTGCTGTTATTATGCACAGTTTCTCCTGCTTCTGCTTACTTCACTTTGAATCAGTTCATATAATACTTCCCAAGTTTTTCTGAAGTTGTTCCGCTCATCATTTCACGTACTGCAATAGTATTCCATCAAAATCATACCACAACTTCTCTAATCATTTTCCAGCTGATGGGCAAGCATCCCCTTTACATATAATTCTTTGCCACCACAAAAAGGACTGCTATAAATATTTTTGCACAAATTGGTTCTTTTTCCTTTTATTTAGTCTTTTGGGATAGAGTATTAGTAGTGATATTGCTGGGCCAAAGAGTATGCACAGTATTATAGCCCTTTGGGTGTAGTTCCAAATTGTTCACCGGAATGGGTGGACCACTTCACAACTCCACCAACAGTGCATTAGTGTCCTGATTTTTCCACATCCTCTCCAGTATTTGTTATTTTCCTTTCTGTCATGTTTGCCAGTCTGATAGGTGTGAGATGGTATTTCAAATAAACAAAGAATTGATTTCTTAATGGGTGCCAAGTACAGGGTTAGATTCTGAAAATACAAAAGCAAAAGCAAGACAGTCCTTGCCCTCAAAGAACTTGAATATGCTCTTAACATCACATTAATGTTATAAAATTATTTTCAGCTGTTTATATGGATATATTTACATGTATATGTTTTTTCAATATATACAACTTTGACTTTTTTTAATGTCATGTCTTTATGCCACAGAAGAAAATACGAGTTTACTAAATGTGTAAGGCAGATGTGTAGTTAAGTGCTACAGTCCTGAAAAATAATATTTGAGTTGGCTTTATTTAAGTAAATCTTTAAGGAAAACTGTAGTAAAAGAATATACTTACAACTCTGCTAAATGTTTTAAACAAAAAGCTTAATACGGCAACACCTTTTGTTTTCTTTGTTTACTACTTAACTACAAGGAAAGAAGAAATTAAGCAACCAGTTTAGGCTGAGATGAAAACTGCACAAATCACTTAATGCAATTAGCCCCCAGTGTCATTTTTTCTTTTCTACTTTTCTCATTTTCTGGCATTAGAGAAGATGCTTCTAGTAAATTGCTCTAGTAAAAGGGAGACAAGATGGTTTGTTGGGATTGGCATAATGAGTCTTAGGTCTGGCTTGCACTTTTTGTTGCTGCTATGGATTATCATATTGTCCTATTTGATATGCACATGCTATACATATGGGGTCATATTCTCCAGGCCTGTAAACATTGCTCACTGCCTCCCACCTATTGGACTCAGTTTTTGAGAAGTATGACCCAGTCATTTTGTGAGCTTTCAGCTATGAAATCACCATCTTCAAGTGTTAAGTGAAACAATTGCCTAACTATGGAATAGGCAGTGCGATTCTGGATATGTCAACTCTTGGTTTATAGTTTTCATTTCACTATACAAAGGTTTTACTTTGCCATAAATTAAGCTGTCATTTTAAAACATTGGGTATTCCACTTCTACTTTTCACTTTCACAGCTTTAACATTTTCTTGCCCTGTACGGAAGTAATCATTGGCATAATCAGCTACTTAAACCTCTGCCCCTCCCTTCAATGCCCACCTCCAGATGGTGACTTCCTCCAGCAATGTCCATTTTGAAGAAATGCCCATGCCAGGCACTTTCACTTCTCTCCTAGCCTAAGTACCTTCTTCTTTCCCTCTTCCTTGCCTTTAGCTCACTTAATAATATAATAGCAAACATTTATATAAATGCTTTAAAATTTGCAAAGTATTTTACAAATGCTGTTTAATCCTCACAACCACCATAGGAGGTGGATGCTACTATTATCCCCATTCCCCATTTTTATAAATGAGGTAACTGAGGCATATAGGTTAAGCTAATTATTAGTGCCAGGGGCAGGATTTTAACTCAAGTTTTCCAAACTTTAGGTCCAGTGAACACTATCCACTGTGTAACCTAAGAGCTCCCTCGCCCTCTCTACACACATCACACGATCACATACAGTTTATATATGTCTAGGCCATCCGTTCCTCTAAACAACTTAGATTCTAATGGGAGAAGACAACCTATAAAAGTGAACCTTTATATTTATGTGTGGTCTTCTCTCATTAGAGTCTATGTTCCTTCAGGGAAGGAACTGCTATTTTGTTGTATTTTGCTTGTATTTGTATTTATAGTGCTTAGCACAATTCCTGGCACATGGCAAGAACTTAATCTACTTTTATCACTTATGTTTCATCCAAAATTCTCTGTAATTTTACCTACCTTGACAAAGTACCTATTTTATTACAAAGTACAAGTCAGTGTTTTCATGGCGTTTCAAGGTTCTCAATTTTGTAAAGGCTTGATGTCTGTTTTGCTGCCTTTTCACACCATATTAGTAGCTGCAATAATTGGTTGAATGGGCTGATTGATCATGCATGTCATTCTAAATAGCAAAGGTTAATAGAGGTTCTATTATCATATATAAATTAACTAAACAGTACTTGGATATTTATGAACTTAAGAAATAGTCTCTTCAGAGAAATAAAATTAAATTTTCTGCATCCTTCCTTTATATAACAGTTTCTTGAGGGGTTTTCCTATCATTCCTAGATTCAGGATCCTCTCACTGGTTCTGATCCATCCATCCAGTAAACCCCCATTTACATTGAAATTCATTTGCTCTTAGCAAATTTCTGAGAAATCATTTCATAATAAAGAATGGGAACAATTTGACCAAAATAGGAAACATAATGTCATCACAAAATATATTTTCAGTCAGCATTCCTATCACCAAAGGTCCCAAGGAAAACAGCCTGATTCCTTCTTGTCCTCAACTGATGGAAGGTTGGTTGTAAATTTAGCCTAGTCCCAACTCTAAGACCAAGCCCACAGATAACACTAGATTAGTGGGAAGCATTGTAATAGCAACTTGCCTATCACCATAGGAACGTGGACTCCTGGATATAGTATCTTTCCTCTTGTTCAGGCATCCCTCCTTCCTTTCTCTCTGGTCCCTGTATTCAAAAATACTCATTTCTATGTACATATGCATTACTTCTGAAAAGGCAAGACCTCTCTTTGATTTACCTGATTTGTAAGATTGTGAAAGTCTTTAATATACAATAAAAACTTGAAAGGCTATGCTCTGAGTAGTCAGTGGCCCTCTACTGCCTGCAAAATAAAGTCCAACCCCCTTTGTCTGTCAGTCAAGGTCCTCCTTTCAGTTGGCTCCCACTCCTTCTTTTCCAGTTTTATCTTATACTCTTCTTAGTTCTTGATTCTTCACTGCAGACAAACTGGATAGACTCCTCTTCTTTTTCCTGAATCTACACTTTCCTGACTGTCTCTGCTCATATATTTCCCTCCCTTTGCCATGAAGGCATTTTATCCCCCGATTTCACATACCTTTCTGATTCATTCTTTGAAGTCCAACTCAAATGCCATTTCCTTGACAACAGCTTTCTTTATCTCCTCAGGCCTTTCGCCCCATGGACCTCACAACATTCTTTGTTCTTTCTCTTCTCTAATATTATTTTGTGCTATGTTTACCTGTGTGTGTATGTATGTGTGTATATATATATAGTATATATATATGTATATTATATATACACATATACACTTATATACATACATACACACAAACACACATCTATCTATCTGTCTGTCTGTCTATCTGTCTATATTCCATGGCTCTACCAAACCAGAAGCTCATGGAGAGAAGGGATTATGTTTTATCTCAACTTTACATTATCCTAGTGCCATTATTCTACCACCTTGATGGCAGAGTGGATAGAGCACTTGGCCTGGAGTCGGAATGCATACCTGAGTTCAAATCTGACCTCAGACACATGAGCTGAATGACTCTGGATAAATCTCTTAAGCCTGTTTGCCTCAGTTTCCTCATCTGTAAAATGAGCTGGAGAAGGAAATGGCAAACCATTCTAGTATCTTTACCAAGAAAACCATAAACGAGGTCATGAAGAGTCAGACACAACTGAAATTACTGAACATCAATGGAAAAAAAGGAATTTACACTTTCAGTTTTTCTTCCATGCAAACCCAGCAAGGGAGCATACCAGAGAAGTATTTCAGGGTTCTTGGTCTGTTCCAGACCTCCTTTGGTGCAAGACAATGCATTAGTTTAGATATTCTGCTGTTCGTTATTCAAGGCATTGGGTATCTCTTCTCGTCTGATAACCTCCCCATCAATATTGACACATAACTTCCCAAGTGGCAAACTGTATAAACATAATCTGTACATCAAATTGTTGTTATGTCATGTCTGACTCTTTATGACCCCATTTGGGGTTTTCTTAGCAAAGATACTGAAGTGGCTTGCCATTTCCTTCTCTAGTTTGTTTTACAGATGAGGAAACTGAGGCAAACAGGATTCAGTGACTTTTCCAGGTTCACACAACTAGTAAGTGTCTGGGGCCAGATTTGGACTCAGGAAGATGGGTCTTCCTGACTCCGGGCCCACCACTGTATCCGCTATACCACATAGGTGCCATAAATCATATTAAGGACCATAAACAATTCTCCTACAAGGTTCTCTAAAGAAGGGCAATCATCAGAGGATAGAACACACAGGACAGAAACAAAAAAACCCTCTCTCAGGTGTGGTCTGAGTCACTTCCACAAGCCTTACATGACTTCTCCTTCTCTCTACCCTAACAATCTAACTACCTATTGTCCAGCAACAGTATCAATTCTGTCTACTTGCCTTAAGTAACCTAGCTAGGACACTCCAATACCAGCAAATAACCTTGCCTTCACCTACCCTTAGTAAGCTTCTGACACAGTGGAAACCTACCATGGCAAACTCTAGTGTGGGCACACCTGGTTCTAATTGTATTACCATTATGCATCTTCCTTCCATGGTAATGCTATGCAGAAGTCCCTGGCATTTAAGCCATACCTGTGAGTAAGAGATGTATGTAGACAGCAGTTATACCAGAAAACATAGAAATGATTTTGAGAAACCTGGTTACTTCCTAATTTTATAGTGGACATCATAGAACTTCAGCGTCAGGGTATCAAATTGCATATTATAGCCAACTTTCTAGGAACACATATAAAGGGATATACGTACACTGGGATGTCAGACTAGTATATAATTATTAGATTGATGGAAAATGATTTTTTTTAATAAAAAGGACTCAATTTTCCTAGAAATTGTTTTTTTTTTTCACTAAAAGGTATATTGTAAGAATAATTTTCTTCTCAAATATATGTTAGTTCATTTTGAATGGAGAAGTCTGGGTTTACAATTTGCTATATAGCTACCAAATTCTGAAATTTGTTTGCAACATATAATCAATTTTAGTAGAACACTGGTCATAGTTTTTGTGCCATTTTCCTTTTCCTTAGAGATATATGCTCATGTTGATCTTTGTAATCATCACTCCAAGCAGCGCAGGGGAATTATAGTGATATTTTAATTTATTTTCATTGACATTTATCTTTTTTAATAATTGTTAATGAAATAGCAGAAAGAAGATTGAATTTGGAGGCAGAGGACATGAGTTTAAACCTTTTTCTGCTGCTCACTGTCTGTATGAACTTAGAAAACTAATTTGGCCTCAGAGGCCTCAGTTCTCTTATCTGTAAAATGATAAGGATAGGCTTAAATGAATCTCTAAGGTCCCTGCCAGTACTAAATCTTGTGGTACAAATTCACATTTAAGTTTAAAGTCCTTTTTTTTTGTTTTTTAGAGGGCAATTGGTATTAAGTGATTTGCCCAAGGTCACACGGCTAGTAAGTGTCTGAGGCCAGATTTGAACTTGGGTCCTCCTGACTCCATGGCCGGTGCTCTATTCATTGTGCCACCTAGCCACCCCCTAAAGTCTATTTTTAATCAGACTATGTGGTATGTCTAAATGTCAGAATTTTCAAGTAATTTACAAATATTGAAATATAGCTATTAAAAGAGGTTCACAATTTCATACAGTATCTTTTAAATAATAATAAAAACATTATGACATGAAGGGATATTTTATTTTTTTCATAGGATAATAACTAAGCATCTCAGGCCCAAGTTTGGCTTTGACATTTAACGTGTTGCATGATCTCAGGCAAAATCATCTTTCTAGACCTCTATTTCATAATCAATAAAATTGAGAGAATTGGACTGGAAGATTTCTAAAACTCCTTACTGTTCTAACCTTTTGTAATACTGTGATGTCTGGTGAGTAGATATAATTGCAAGCTAAGAAGTACTTAGCTCCTTGTTTCAGCTATTTAATTATTTAGCACCTTGTTTCAGTTCAAGTTTCTTTTGAGTCTTGTCCATGATTATATCAAGTCTTTGTTAAGCAACAGAACTTGTGAAACCCACAGTGGGAGTAACTTGCTGATGCAACAGGAAGGGATGGATGGAATAGGGAGGGACTAATAACCATATATAAGGAGAAACCCAAGCTGGGAGAGAGCAGAACTGAGAAGGGGAATGGTTGTGGAGGCCAGAACTCTATTTGTCTGTTCTGTCTGTATTGACTTTTTGTTTGTGATACTTTGCACAGAAGCCCTGGCACCTTACTGGAAGCCCTGAAAGAGGATTTTCTGGTTGTCTATTTACAGAAGTCCTGGAAGAGGGTTTCAGAGGTCCTGGGACTGTACTGATGATGTGTGTTGAGTTCTCAGCCCTTGTTGGTGGGTCTATGTTGATTTCACAGACAGATAGTGGAGTAATGATTGTTCTGGCAATGTGAATGAATGTTGTTGTGGCTCTGTTAAGCTTTGTCTTCCCAGAAACAGAAACTGAAAAAGACTTGAGATGGACTGGACACTGAGTTTCAATATGAAACTGGATGAGGAACTGGACAAGGAGCTGGGCAAGGAACTGAGAGCTGTCTACCTGTGAATCCAGGTGATAATTGGGTAGATTCAGGGAAGAGCTGGACTCATAGAAGAGGAACCATGGGATTTGTAAACCAGCCTTAAGTCAAAATTGAAAGACCTCTCCTTGGGTACTTAATAGTGACTGAGAAGATCATGATTTACTGTGGCCTAGGGGTGGGAGAACTTTGTACTCAGGCCACACCTGGTATTGTTGTACTCTTTATGATTGAGTTAAGGATGATTGGAAACTAATCTCCAATCAAGAAGAAAGAAAGCTTTTTGACTGAGAGATTAAGACAATGTGATTTAGGGGTAGAGAACTTTGACCTTTGTACTATGTGTCCCTTAAGGAGTCTTGCTCCTTAAGGATGCTTGAGCTAAGCACTTACTGGATGATATCTTTTTGCTTAAAACTATGTGGCCACTTTGGTGAAAACTATGTGGCCATTGTAGTGAGAAGTTGTTATGTTATAACATTGTAGATGCTGTACTTTGGTTCCTGTGAATGCTTTGCTTTAATTTACTGCTGAATAAATAGAGAGTTCACTATACTCTGTGATCAGAACCTTAGAACTATTCACAATAGCAGTCCTCTGGAAAGCTGCTCATGCTTGGCTTTACAGAAGAGAAGAGAAAACAAATAAAAAAACCCCACCTTCAACCAGCATCAAGAAGATATAAAATGTGACATCCCTAGATCAACTCCTATGATTAGCCTGAGGTAGTCATAACAGGAGATGCAGCTATGTGGCACAGTGGATGGACCACTGGGCCTGGAGTTAGGAGGACCAATCTCCCTGAGTTTAAATCTGACCCTTAGACTAGCTGTATGACCCTATGCAAGTCACTTCACTCTTCCTCAATTTCCTTATCTGTGAAATGAACTGGAGAAGGAAATGACAAACCACTACATTATCTTCACCAAGAAAACCCCAAATGAGGTCACAAAGAGTTGAACACAATTGAAAGGAGTAAACAGCAAAAATCATAACAGGTAGTAGTCTCTCTCATAAGTTGGATAGGCTGGAGGGGGGCAGAAAGCTGGCCACCATTTTTGTTTTGATATATCATGAAGCCTAAAGTTTAAACAATAAAGTATTACTCCAGTAATTAGTCATGTATAGGAACCTTGAGCTAGTTATGTGTTCCTAATTTAAGTCAGGGAGGCAAAATTTAAGAGATTTCAGTTTTATATAAATAATAAATCTTCCTATAGTGAATATTGTAAAATATTGGAATGGGTAACTAGGGAAGGCTGTTGACTGACTTTCTCTAAAAATGCATTTACAAATAAAATAGGTTCTCATTTATTTGTGGCATTTTCAGTATAGTTTACCAGAAGGCCAGTGGAAGAACTAGATTATATCTCAAGGTCCCTTCTGTGATTCTATGTGTTAAATAGAAAAGGCAGAAAAAACCTTATTCTTTGTTTTAAAAGTAGTGGAAAACACAAATGAAATTTTACACAGGAAGACTTCTGCACATGTTGGAAATTTAGTATAAACCATTCCTGCTTTGAGGACATTGGTACTGACACTGTTCTTACTCTTTGGAAACATTCAATAATAATTGTTTAATTATTTTCTACAGAGCATAAATAGTAAATACTCCTTGGGTAAAATATTTAGTCTGTAATATATTTTTTAAGGCAATGGATATGATGAGCATAAGATGCTTGCATTCAGAGACTCTGTTCACTTATCACAAGATCAACTTAAAAATAATTCCCCCCTATTGGGGGTAGCTAGGCAGCACCGTGGATTGAGCACTGGATCTGGAGTCAGGAAGACCTGAATTTAAAGCTACCCTCAGACATTAGCTGGGTGACCCTGGACTGGTTACTTCATCTCTGACTGCATCAGTTTCCTCATATGTAAAATGGGGATAACAATAGAACTTAGTTCCCAAAGTTGTTTTGAGGCTAAAATGAAACAATATTTGTAAAGCAATTTGCAAACTTTAAAAGTAAAGTGCTGTTATAAAATATCTTTTTATCATTAAGAATCCTTGTAAGTAATTTTTAAATGTTGATTATGTTGATTAGAAGCACATGAGAATAAAATGTAAATATGTAATATTAAAGCCCTCCTCTGTGGTCAGTAGATATACAGGGTCAGAACCTAATTTTTTAAACTTTTAATAAGTAGACTTCAATCTTGGACAGCTAGACTCTTAGGTAGCATGACCATAATTTATCTCCTTCAGAGACATAACCCTAGTAGCATCACCGATATTTTCTAAGATTTTTTTGTGGGGGAAATGATTTCATCAGTTTAGGGAGGTACTATGTGAGGAAGGTCATTCTATCAATGGAGGAAGGGAGATAGAGAGGAAAGAAAGAAGGAAGAAAGAAAGAATTTATTAAGCACCCACTATGTGGGAGCACTCTGTTAAGTGGTTTACAAATATCTCATTTAATCATCAAAACTCTGGAAGGGAGATGCTATTCTTATTCCCATTTTACAGTTGAAGAAACTGAGGCAAACAGGTTAAGTGACTTGGCCAGAGTCATTCAGGTAATTAGTTTCTGAGGCTTGAATTGGATCTCAGGTCTTTGTGACTCCAGGCCTAGAAGTTTATCCTTGCTTCCACCTAGCTGGTGTATAGTAAGTATTGTACTTACAGTCTTAAAGAGTTTCCTGGGACACAGGTTTAGTCTCTTGCCCAGAGTCACATAGTATATTTTAGAGGCAAAATGTGAAGCGAGGTCTTCCCACCTGTAAGACTAGTTTTCTATCCACTGTTCCTCACTACCTGTTTATTATCTGTGATCATCACCGATCAAGTGGCAGTTCTGAGATGGCTAGAGGCCCAGTTATTTCAGTTCTGATTGTGTTCCAGCATTTAGAAGTCCTAAATGCTTAAAATGCTGGATTCTCCTTTGTACACAATATTCTACTCAGAGCTAGGAGAAACAATTTTAAAAACATGTTTTATTGATGATTTTTGCATTT
The DNA here is from genome assembly GCF_028583685.1 of Petaurus breviceps papuanus. Classification (NCBI taxonomy): domain Eukaryota; kingdom Metazoa; phylum Chordata; class Mammalia; order Diprotodontia; family Petauridae; genus Petaurus; species Petaurus breviceps. The sequence goes on along the minus strand of NW_027187308.1, from coordinate 569,553 downwards.
ACATTAGTCATTTCAAATCCCATCCTCTTTCAGATTGAAACCTCCTAATATATACAGTGATCACATGTGATAATGTATACAATATCCTGTTCCCAGACTTTCGGTCTTTGTGCTTCATTATCTGTTCTCTGAAACTTTCACTTTTTTTAGTTACTCAAAGTTCTATTTCCTTTCAGAGATTTTTTCATTTACATTGCTGTAGACATTGTGTATAGTATTCTCTTGGTTCTTCCTTTTTTTCCCATGTTGTATCAATTCATGCAAACCAGGAAGAACTAATTTTAAAATGATTGGTCTTTTCTTCCATAAAAAATATACATAGTTGTCTCAGGAAAAGCAAGTGATTTTTCTTCATTTAAAATACACCACAGAACAGGTTTCTCAACCTTTTTGGGGGGCAGTTCCCTTTGGCAATGATGAAGTCTATGGACTCCTGAGAATATTGTTCAAAAATGCACAAAAATAAAATATTTAGGGTTAAAAGGAGCTAATAATATTGAAATGCATTTATCAAACTATTTTGAAAGCAAGGTCACAGACTGAAGATCCTCTAACACAGATTTTTTTCTCACCTTATACAAATTGAACAAAATGTATACTTGTTCCCTCTTCTTATCTGTTGTATTCCCACCTATCCTTTAAAGCCCAAATCAAATGCTGCTACCTCTTTTAAGACATACCTGATCATCCCTGCTGGTAGCAGCTTTCCCCTAAAGATCAAAAATATCACTTTGTTTTATACCTGTAAAACCTACTATTCTCTCTTATTGTGTACTATTGCTGTCTAAGCATAATCACTGCTAGACTGTAAGCTCTGTGAGGTCAGGGCCTATTTTATCTAATCTTTGTATCTTTCTAGTCCTTCCTACAACACTCTTCAGATAGTAACACTTGATAAATGTCCCTTGAATTGAATTGATCCTTGACTATACAGATTATAATTCCAGTTATTTACCTGAATTCTAGAAGTACTAGAAATCAATCACCACCCCACATTTCATCTTCAGTCTCTCTCGTTATATTGGCTCTATTCCTGATGTATATGCATTTTCCCCGTATTCTAGAAAACAACATTTAAAATATTTTATTTAACCTCTAGACATTCCTTAGTATTATCCTATATTTCTTTTCCATCTCACTGCAAAAGCAAGAAAGAGATATCTATATTCAGTACTACTACTTCCTTGCCACTCATTCCTCAAACATCTGCAATATGGCTTCTATCCCCCTTATGAAAATTGTCTTTTATAGACTGAAAAGTTCAATTATTTGGACTTTTCTCAGCTCTCATCTTCAGTGTCTTTACAGCATTTAATACTGTTGACCACTCTCTCCTTTTTTTTTAATACTCTTCTCCCTTGATATCTATTAGACCTATTTCTTTTCCCACCTGTCTGACCAATTCATCTTGAGGACCGCTGGTCATTGTAAATATATGATCCTATGATCTCATAATTCCCTCATTTATTCATTTTCCTTCTCACACCTCAGTTGTGAGTGGTTCCCAGGCACTGTGCTCTTTCTGCATACTTTCCTTTCATGATGTCATTTGCTCACATGACTTCAACGAACAACTCTATGCCAATGATTTACAAATTTATGTATCTATTCCCTTCAAGTCCTAGTGCTGAATTCCAATTGGTTGCTAGACATCTTCTTCCAGTTGTCTTTCTAGAATTTCAAAGCAAATGTATCCCAAATGGAATAATGCATTATATCCCTTCTTAAACTTGTCTTTCTCTCTCTAATTAAAGGAGTTAACCTTTATATAATTTCTGTTCAATTTCACAATCATCTAGGTTCAAAACCTCAGAATAATCTTTGAATATTCTTTCTCTTTTCTCAATATTATCTCTTTGAATCCAACCTCTTCCTCTCTGTTCCTTGTGTTAGTTCAGACCCTCATTACCTTTTGCCTGGGATCTTTTATTTTTCATAGTATTTTATTTTTCCAGTTACATGTAAAGACAACTTTTAATATTTATTTTTTTGTAAAATTTTGAGTTCCAGATTTTCTCCCTACCTCCTCTCTCTCTTACCTATGGTAAGCAATTTGATATAGATTATATCAACATATATGTATTGTAAAAGAAGAAGCAGAGCAAAGGAAAAAAAAAACAGAAAAAATAAAGTACATTCAGAATCTATCACTCTTACATGAATAGAATTTTCCATTATGAATCTTTTAGGATTGTCTTGGGTCATTGTAGTGCTGAGAGAGCTAAGTCAATCATAGTTAATCAGCACACAATATTGCTGTTACTGTGTACAATGTTCTTCTGGTTCTGCTCACTTCACTCAACATCAGTTCATGTAAGTCTTTCCAGGATTTTCAAAAATCATCCTGCTCATCATTTCTTACAACGCAGTAGTATTCCATTGCATTCATATACCACAGCTTGTTTAGGCCATCCCCTCATTTTCAATTCTTTGCCAACACGAAAAAAGCTGCTATAAATATTTTTGTACATGGAGGTCCTTTTCCATTTTTTTATAATCTGCTTGATATCATAATAGCCTCTTAAGAGAAGTCTCTTCCTTCAGGCTTCACCTTCTCTAACCCTTCATTGAGCTTCTAAAACAATTTTCTAAATACAGTGGTCTGGCCATGTCAATTCTCAGATTAAAAATGAACAGTGACTCCACAATGGTTGTAGAACAAAATTCAGACATTTTAGCCTCGAATTTAAAGATATTTTTAGCCTGATACCAATCTACTTTTCCATCCCCATTTCATAGTATTTCTTTCATATGTGATCAAAATTTTAGCCAAATGAACTGTTACCACATTTCATCTAGTATTCTGCTTCCTTCATACATTTGTCAAGGCTCATTCCTGTAATAGATTTTGTCCTCAGCTCTTCCTGGCAAAATCACTGTTTTCTTTTGAGGCCAACCTTAGGAACCAACTTCATGCAACCTGCACTGATCTCTCCCTGACAATAATCTTCTTCCTTTTGGAATTTTCTTACAACACTTTGTATATTTTTGCCCCACAGTACCTAGAATCATGCATCATACATACACATTAGAACATTAATAAGTGTTAATTAAATTATTGTTTTGTTAAATACTTAGAAACATATTTATTCTACCTGTCCTTGGACCCTATAAACTGTTCAGAATGCCTTGATTCTGCTCTGCAACAAAAAGAACAATTTGAGCTGGTGATTGTGTATTTAAAAATTAGTTGAAGATTAATTTTAGGGGACAGCTATACAGAAATTTTGAAATAACAAATTTCTGTTACTCAAACATTTTCAAAGTGCTCTTCACACAGTTTTCCTATGTGCCACAGACATTGGTAGCACAGGCATTATTATCTTCATTTTAGAGGAAGATAACAGAAATTCAGGCAGGTGAAGGAATTTACCAATGACATCACAGCTAATAAATGTGAGAGCCAGGATTTGAACTGAAGCTTTCTGTCTTTAAGTTATGTATCCTTTCCACTACATCACCCCTAAATGAAAATTGTGGCAAGTTAGTTACTGTATTTAAATAAAAAACATAATTAAAAATAATAGCTGAGAAGTATTAGCTCCATTTTACAGATGATAAAACCAAGGCTCAAGGAGATTGTGACATGTCCAGTGTTGTATAGCTAAGCATGTATAAGAAATAAAATCTGAACTCAGATCTTGCACTGACTCCAAGACAAGCATGCTATCCATTATGCAACACTAATCTTCCTAACAAGTTGACTTTTCAGAATCTGTTAGATTTGCCTTGAGTTTTTGTTGTCTCCACCAACTTTCTATTTGTGTGGAAAGTAGCTTTGTAAATGGAGAAACAGATGCACCATGGATTATAATGGCCTCAATGCTTCACACATTTTCATAACATAGTAATTGGATGCACAGTAAACAAAGCATGAATCTTTGGCAATACAATTATGTTCCTGGTTTATCACAGGTTAGCAATCTGTATATACAATCTGAGTCTTAGTCAAATGACCAGCCCACCAACTTATTAACAAAAGATAAATGTTGTTATAATTTTCAGTATTTGTCCATTACTTCTGTATAAAATTATGATGGTTACCATTGCTTCCACTGTATTTCTCAGTTTCAAATTTTTGTACATGTAGGTCCTTTTCCATTTTTTATAACCTGATAGATATTATTATAGCCTCCTAATAGAAGTCTCTTCCTTCAGGTTTCACCTTCTCTAACCCTTTATTCAGCTTCCAACACAATTTTCTAAATACAGTGGTCTGGCCATGTCAATTCTCTGGTCAAAAATGACCAGTGACTCCACAATAGTTGTTAACAAAATTCAGACATTTTAGCCTCGCATTTAAAGATATTTTTAGCCTGATACCAATCTACTTTTCCAAGCTTATTTCATAGTATTTCTTTCACTATCCACAGTGACTATCCATGGTGACTGCCTTCACCTCTTGGGTAGAACCATTTTCCCTATGGTAACCATTTAGGATCCAGCTCTAAAGTTCCCCCAAACCATAGATCTCTGAGAACTTTTTCTTGCTTTATGTTTACATTTTAAAATTGTAGCTTTTATGACTCATGAAGGAAAATTGAAATCAACAATGGCACTTGTACTACCACATCATTCAGTGGACTTTGAATAGATCTAAAGTCTGTGTTGAATGAATAAAATGTTAAATGTTTGGACTTTCCACCTTGATTTGTATATGGGTTTCACCAATCAACTCTATTGTGCATTACTTCCCCCTAGCTAAGTAAGTTAATATTTTAGCATATTTTTTACCATTTAGTTTTCATAAAGGAAATCAGACATAGAAGTGCTATTTAATTAAATCCAACATACATTTATGAAGTGTCTATTATGTGCAAGGCACAGCGCTAGGTATTGGGCCCATGACATTGGCCTATAACCCAAATTTCTAGTAGGAATAAGCATTTATTAAGTACATTTTATGTACCTGCAAAAATTTCTCATTGATCCTCATGATCCTGAGGGGTAGTTGCTGTTTTTATTCCCATTTTACAGTTGAGAAAACTGAGATGAATAGAGGTTAAAGGACTTACCTGGGATCACACAGCTAACATCTCTCTGGTTCCAAAGTCAGAACTCTGTGTGTATGTGTGTGTCTACATGTGCATGATTGTGTGTATTATACCATCTAGCAGTTTTGGCAACTAAAATGCCATCTCCAATGTTTTGTTTCTGTATGCCATTACTGATTCTTATGGGTCCTCCTTTCTTTTTTTTTAACACCACCTAAAGAGTTTTGTCTCTAAATATAATGTCATTAAAGCAGGCTTAACATTACATTGAGTCAATAGAGATGTCTCCATTTTTTTTGGCTCTCAACCATATTCAACTCATGTGACAGGTCATATTCAAATGAACTGAATTAAATTTTTAAAATAATCTTTTTGTAAGACTATAAATTTCTAAATTCCAGATGTAAACATTATTTACATTGTTGGATTTTCAATTTTCTCCTTGAGTTTTTACTTCAGACAGTAATACAACAAAATATGTTGGCTACAAATTTTCCTTTCTGAAACTAGTGATTTCTTGTGGTCCTGCTGGCCCTGTAAATCTCATAAATTTTTCTCTTGATATTGGTTTCATTTTTAACTGGCATCATAAGTTAGAAATTACAGATATCAATCCTCTTCCTTTTAAAAGATTGTTTTTGCTGATAGGTATTATTTTTAAATATTAGGTATCTAAAGAAAAACAATCATAAATCATAGAATTGTGTATATGCAGCATGCCTCTCCAATGTTTCATGTTATTTTTTCATAACATAATTATTTGAATAAATATTTGGGTTATTTGTGTGATTGGGGAAGTATAATTGGTGGTGGTTAGAACATTGCCTACAAATTAATAACTGTTAGTCTAAATGCCAATAATTAAAATTTCAGAACTACATTCTTATATAAAGAGAAAAGTGAGAGATTCCAGGCCTCTTAAGACATAGGAAATTATTCAGATTCACTTCTTTGATGATTTCTAAAGTGTCCTTAGTGTTAATTTATTCATCGATCAATCAACAAACAGTACCTACTATGTGCTGGATAGACATTGTGCAAGGTGCTCAGAGTAAAGAAGATCCTATTCTCAAAGAGGATTCGCCATTTTGTGGGGAAATAGCTCTGATAAATAGATAATAAATGTGTGAATATACATATATACTTACATGCACACACAGAGTAATTTCTGTGGGAAGGGCATTAGCAAGTGGAGTGAATGAGGATAGTCTTGTTGAGGTGGCACCTGTACCAAGCATTTAAAACTCCGGATTCTCTGATATGGAGGTGATCAGAGAGTACACTCCAGGCATGGGAGACAGCCTATGCATAGGCCCAGAGGTGGAATGTCATATGCAATGAATGGAAAATGGGCTAGTTTGAGTAGCACATAGAATTCTTAAAAGAAACTAATCTCTAGTAGACTTTGGTAGGGTGGGGTCAAATTGTGAAGTAATTGAAATGTGAAGCAAAGTTTAAGTTTTGATTCTAGAGGTAATAAGTAGGAAGCTGCAGGAGCTTCCTGAACATGGGAGAGTGACCGGTGTTTTACAAACAACAATTTGGAATGGTGAGGAGGGTGGAGGGAATAAGCTCCCCAATTAGGAGGCTATTGCTTCAGAGTTAGAGGTAATGAAACCCTAAAGAAGGATGGTTGCCATGTGAAGAAAGAGAAAAAATTAATACAACATTATAGAGGTAGAATTGTTTTACAAATAATTTAATTAATTTATTTACTTTTAGTTTGCAACATTCAGTTCAAATTTTCTCCCTCTCTCTCCCCTCCCTTCCCCACTCCCCATCCATGGTGGCATGCAATCTGATATAGGTTCTACAAATACCTTTACATTAAACATTAGTCAAGTTGTAAAGAAGGATTATAACCAATAGAATGAACAAAAAGAAAGAAGGAACAAAACAAAAAAGAGAGAGACCAAGTAGTTTGCTTCCATTTGCTTTCAGACTCCACAAATCTTTCTCTGGATGTGGATAGCCCTTTCCATCATGAGTTTTTTAGAGTTGCCTTATAGCTTTGCATTGCTGAAAGGTGGCTAGTCTATTGAAGTTAGTCATCACAGATATGATGTGTCTGTAATTGTGTACAATGTTTTCCTGGCTCTGCTCTTCTTACTCAGCATCAGTTTATGTAAGTCTCTCCAGGTTATTATGAAGTCTGTCTGCTCCTCATTTCTTATAGCATGATAGAATTCCATTGAAGTCATATGCCACAACTTGTTTAACCATTCCCCAGCTGATGGGTATCCCCTTGATTTCCAATTGTTTGCCACCACAAAAAGAGCTGCTATAAATATTTTTGTCCATACAGGTCCTTTTCCCACTTATATGATCTCTTTGAGATATAGCCCTAGAAGTGGTATTGTTGGGTCAAAGGGTATGCACATTTTTACACCCTTTGGGCATAGTTACAAATTGTTCTCTAGAATGGTTGGGTCAGTTCACAACTCCACCAACAATGTATTAGTGTTCCAATTTTCCCACATCTTCAGCATTTATCATTTTCCTGTTTTGTCATGTTAGCCAATCTGACTGGTGAGATGTGGTACCTCAGAGTTGTTTTGATTTGCATTTCGATAGAGGTAGAATCTTGACAAAATTAGAAACTGATTGGATATGGGGACCGAATTAAGGATAAGTCTGATGTGGCAGGCTGAATACTTGGAAAGTGGTACCCTTAGAAGAAATAGGGAGAGTCAGGAAGAGAGGAGGGTCTGGAGAAAAATGAATGAGTTATAGACACTTTGAGCTTAAGAAGCCAATAGGATCCAGTTAGAAATATCCAAAAGTTCAAAATGATGTAAGACTGGTTCTTGGGAGTGGAAAATAAGGCTATATATAGTAAAACTGGGAGCCATTTGCTTAGACATAGCACCCAGGAAAACTGATGAAATCACCAAGCAAGAAACATAGAGAAAGAAGAGAAGATGGCCTAGAAGAGCTCTGGGGGGGGCACACCCACCAGATATGGATGGATGATAATCCATCAGAGGAGAAGGAGATTTATTGAGGTTATACATTTTATTTAACATTTCTTTTTCCTTTTGGAGAGTTGTAAGAATTTCTCAGGATATCATAAGCCATTTTTGACTGACTTTATCTTGCTGTTTTCATCTTTGCTTTTGCAATTTAGCTCATTTTGTGTACTAATTTGTGGAGGAAGTGAGTTCTTCCCCCTCCATATAGGTTACTTATTAGCTCTTTTGTCTTTTTATTGGATGGGGTGACGATGGAAGGCAACACTACTCTCTTTAGCACTAAGATATGACGTAGAACTTGAAATTATGTTTCTTAGAAACTACGTTCAGAATAACTTTTAAAATACAAGTTTGCAATATGGCACATTTCAAATTACATGAAAAGAGATAAGAATCTGAGTTAGCAACTTTTCCTTTTTATAACCCTATTTTATTTTGACAGAATTTTCTAATTCAAAATAAACACAGACAAAATTTATCAGAAAATATTCTGATAAAATTAATACAGTGATATTTTAGACTTCTGTATTCCTCACAGTACTAAACACTGTGATGGGAATAATTACTATTTAATACATATATAGGAAAACAGCACAGAGTAGTGAAAATGGCTCCAAACTATAATTCAGGAACCTAGGTTTAAGGCGTAGCTCTGTCAATAACTCTTGTGATTTAAGGTAACTTACTTTACCTTTTGGGGCTTAAATAGCCTAAAAATGGAGATAATTTGAGAAGTTAAAGTAGCTACAGGTTCATGTCAACTGAACAACTATGGGCCTGCCCAGTTGTTATGGACATTATGTTTGTTTAGTCTCTTGCCTTTGTCATCCAGCAATTGTTTTATAAAAAGCAATTTTATACTGTTTCTGATTTTCATAAAAGATTATTTCATCTTTGAAATAAAATAAAATGGAGATAATTATGATTATGCTTCTATTACAGAGGATCGTTGCTAGGAAGTAATTTAGAAATTATGAAATTCTGTAGGATGTCAGTCACTATTAACTGATAAATGTTTATTGTGTTGACATGTTTAAGCCTCACACATTAGCTTTAGAGGGAGCCTTATCTTTTTGAGGGGTAGGGAGGTATTGCTTTAATATCACTCAGCTTTCTTATTAAGATTTTAAACCTTAAAATTGATCTATAATACTGTCCAATTTTGGATTTCACTTATTGGTCCATGAAATGGATAATTCATTAAACTTCCACAGCTGTAAACAAACAAAAAGCTGACTATCATTTCATAGCAGTAAAATCAGTACACATGTGTAGCAAGATTTAGCCTAATTAGATTTATGGTATAATCTTCCCATTAAAAAAATCTCTTTTCAAAATTATACTGAGATGCTAGTAACAGGAATTTTAATGTGAAAGTGAAAACAGTGGAGAAAATTAGTGCTAAACATATGCCTCTTTATTGCCATTATCATTAAATATTGAATAGCATGATGCTTGTATCCTTTCAGCCCAATCTGCTCCCTTCTAGGAATCTGGCCAGCTAGTCCTGACCACCCAGACAGTGAAAGCTTGTCCTACCTAGCAAATGCAAAGGAGCGGGGCAGTTTGCACAGAAACTACAAGGACAACTCTGTTTTTAAAACTCTGGCAATATTTCAACAGAGCAGCCAAGGTTTTTCTGATGCAGCCCTATCTTCCTCTCTACTGCCTAAATTTCAGTTACTTAATAGGCAGTCTTCATCCCTTCTTGTATCAGGGTTATTTGTAAAAAGTTATATTTTCAATTGTTTCTCCCCTCACCCTGTTCTAATGCTTAAACCATGATTTGTTGATAGCTTTCATTCTTATTCCTTATGGCATTGGTTCTTTTGCCCTACTCATTCTTATTTCTTTCTATTTGAGAATAGGACCACATAGTTGAACAAGGGATCTCTAAAATTTCTAGCCCATTGAAGTAGATACAAGTATATTATATTAGAAAATACAGAAATAAATATCCATTTTTCCAGGAATCAGCGAACTCTGTAAGGGATCTTTCTCATGATTTTACTCAATGTAAGTCTTAAAATTTTTAACTCTTCACTACTTTCTGGCCATGTCCATACTTCACTGCCTCCACCGTAGCCATCATACTAATCCTTCCCACATACTAGTGCCCACTATGGAACTATATACTCTCCTCTCTGAGATGCCAGGACCTTATTACTGATAGTTCACCTTATCTTGCCTGTACCAGGCCTTCATACCACTTTTTTGTCATTTCTATAACAAATGATCTCTTTCCTGCCACCACTGCTCTCCCCCAAGTCCCAGCCCTTTCCCAGCTTTCCTTTCTGTGTTGTTTTCTGCCAGTAGAGTGTAAGCTTCTCAAGGACAAGGACTGTCTTGCTTGGTCCTTTTGTATCCTCAGACCTTAGCACATTTATTAGAGTATTTATTAGAGTTCATTTCATTCATCCATCAAACTATCTAGTTATTGGGGAAAAAAAGATGCATAGTCAGTAGTGACCTTTATGCTGATTTTATTACCTAACGTTTAAATGATATAACAGAAACACCAATTTACTACTTCAATGTGTATAAGAATGCTTAAAATAATGAAATCTTAGATTTTTGTATTTTAGGTAGTGTAAGAATTTTCTAAAATTAACCTCATTATAAGAAAGTAATGTTTCATATTCTTTGAATGTGGATATAAATATGATTATATCCTTAGTTTGTGTAATAATAATGAAATATATTATAGCAGAGAGTCTTGGAGTCAGTAAGACCTAGGTTCTAGTCCTACTCTGATGTACTCACTGTGTGACCATGAGTAAAAGAATTAATCTCTTAGTGCCCTAAGTAAATCTCTCAGAATAGCATTTGCAGGTGAATTTTGATCCTGAATTAGTGAGGAGCCCCAAAATCGATGAAATTAGAGTTTGAACCACTCTTTCCCCCCCCCAAAAAATGGTATAGTATAAAAAAATGCCAAATTTAGACTCCTAGAACTAGGGTTCAAATCCCACCTCTGCCACTAATTACCTGGGTGATACTGGCAATTTACTTCACCTCCTTAGGCATCAGTTTCCTCACTTGTCAAATTATAGGGCTGGTCTCAATTTCATGTAGAGTTATTTGTATGGGGGCAGGTAAGTATCTCAGTGGATAGAGCACTGATCCTCAAGTCAGGAGGACCTGAGTTTAAATCTGGTTGCAGACACTTACTGTGTGATTCTGGGCAAGTCACTTAACTCCTATTGCCTCAAAAAAAAAGTCATTTGTAGCTCTGGATCTTATAATCCTATGATTAAAATCATCAAGTCAAAATGCATTAAACTTTTTTTTAAAAGCAATTATATATTAGTAAAGCTCCTAAAAAAACCATTAAGGTGGTAAAGTGGATAGAAGACTGGGCTTGGAATCAGGAAGACATGAATTCAAATATGGCCTTAGACATGTACTAGATATGACCCTGGGTAAATCACTTGACCCTCTTTGTCTCAGTTTTCTCATGTATAAAATGAACTGGAGAAGGATATAGCAAACCACTCCAGTATCCAGTTTGAACAAAATCCCAAAATGGGATCATCAAGAGTCAAATGTGATTGAAATGATTGAACAAAAGCAACAAAAAGCTCTTAAGCCATCACATTACCTCATTAGAACATGGAGTTTTTCTGAATCAATTTTAGAGAAAGATGAAACCTTTTTACATAGAGTCCATTTCTTCCTTTAAGATGAAGTTCAAGCACCATCTGTCTTATGAAATCTTTCCTGGTTTACCCCATCTCTAGTGTCCTCCTTCCCAAAATGACGTGCATTCAACTACTTTGTGTGTATACAATGTATACATATTCACTTTATTTTTTTTCTGCATATAAGTATATTGTTGTCTCCTCCTTCAGAAAATAAACTTAAATATAGGCGTTGCTCCCCCCATTCTTTGTAGATGCATTCCCAGCACCAAGCCCATTGCCCAACATAGTTGACACTTAATAAGTACTCATTGATCAATCCATTAATTGATTGATATAATCAACACATAAACTGTGTCTGATTGCTTCTTGAGAAGAATAGTACGATGATTAGTATGGTTATACAGCTTGTAATATCTACTCCAAGTGAGTCTGAGGCTGGTGAATTGCTTCAGCTGAGAAGTTATGTTTGGGCACATTAAGTAAATCAGTCATGTCTACACTATCTGGAACCAATATAGTGAGTATCTAAAAGGAGAAGGAAGGGGAGGTATACCAGGCTGCTTAAGGATAAGCAAACAAGTCAGAAATGAAGCACATTAAAAGTCCCATGCCAATCATGGGTTGGGTCAGGTCTATGAGTGACCGCTGCATGCCCAACCCTAGAGTAGGAAGACCTCCTACTCAGAGGGAGTAGGACAAGGAGAAGTGATAAAACAATACAATACAATAAAAAGGTTACCATATAACTTTAACTCAGTCCTCAGACCATAGATTCCCACCATGTTCTCCAGAAATGACTTTTCCATTCCATTTTTTCCATCTCCCTCTCCATTTTATCAACTGGGCTTACTTTGCTTTGAGCAACCTTTAGGTCTGCTCGAGTGGGTGTTTTGTCAGTGTTTTGGCACATTAAAATATATAGCTTAAATTTAAATAGCAATTTATGGTTTACAAAATAATCATGAGCAAAATATTTACCTTACTAACCATTTCTAGTTGTCACCACAGAAGGTAAAAATCGAAAAAATCATTTAGAAGTGGATTCTTCATGAATACCTTTAAGAGTCTGCCAAATCCTAAAGACACTTTTTATAATAATGTTTTAAAACACTAAACTAAAATGCAGAGAATTACAAAGGAAACCATTTTACTGAAATAAGATGTAATTCTTTCCCATCCAAGTTCATGGACTCCTATAAGTTTGTCCATGGTGTCGACACCATGAGGGCTTGTGGACCCTAGGTTAGAGGGTGAACCTCTGACTTAGAGGGTATTCACCTAAAGAGGGGAAAGATTTTGTTACCATCCTGAACCTGTACCCCTTCTTATTATTACATCTATCATGTATTCAATTGCAAAATAAGGCATTCCATGTGTCATTAATATTAATACTGCTACTGATGATAATAGTAATGATAACAACCTTGAATCAAAGCTATGAGATAAAGGATAACACCCAAGTACTAGGTAACAGACTAGTCTTTCTAAAATTTGATAAAAGTAATAATGTAGCAGAACTTATATAAAGCTATCCTGCTAAAAAAAAAAACAACACAGAAAACTATCCCTGGAAAACAATTATTTTTGGGGGGTGGAGTAGAAGTACAGAAAGTTACCTTGACAACTATGGTGATTTGATATAAAATATGCCAAGTACCAAAGAAGTTGGACACTATTTAATAGATATTATTCTAATTTATTTTTTATTGATGTTCTAGTAAAAACAGAAATTATTAAATAGTAAAAACAGGGATTATTAACATAGGTAAATTGTTTTTGTTTTGTTTGTATTTTAATAACTATATATCATTATTGATTCCTGTATATATTTTGCTTTGAAAGACATTATTCTGAGAAGGGATCCATAGGCTTCACCAGACATAGAAAAAGGTTAAGGATCTCTGAAATAGAGGAAGCAGTACTTTTACACACTAAATAGGGGAATAGCTATTTTACTAATAGAGAGGTTTGAAAAAAAAAATAAAAGGCCAGTCAACATATACTTGAGTATTTACTCTTTTCCAGGCACTATACACTATAGTAGTTCTTCTCTCAGGTTATGTTGGTTCATAGAAATATATACTATTAGAAAGAGAAAGGGTCTTTGGAAATTATTTAAACCAACTACCTTATTTTATCATTCCTGAAACTAAGGCATGTTGATTTGTCTAAGCAAGTCAGACAACTGATTTTTGACAGATCAATCAAGAACTAGAACCCAGGTCCTCAGTTGCCAATCTAGTGCTTTTCTCAATATACTGAACTAATCCCTTAATCTAGATTCTACTGTTTTAAAAAATAAAATGCCATAATTTTGGTACTTTTAATTTTTTTAAGAACGCTTATTTAATGATATACTCACAGTAACTTTACTGTTGTTGTTTTTGGTTTCTTGAAACTGGACTAGCCATCCAGCAGCAACATATCTGCTTTTCACTCCTAGGTCATTGGTCCAGGTTACTACAACTTTACTATGAGTAAGATAATAGTGTGATTGGACAAACTGGATAAAAAAAAAGTAACTTTGTGAGAGTGAATAGGCATAATCCTTAAACTAAGGTAGAGTCTGGAAAAACTGTCTAGAAGTGTGCAGACAAGGTAATCTTAAATGGGGGTCCTTAAACATAAAAAATATTTTAATAACTTTATTTCTTGTATATATATGTACATATATGTGTATATATATATATATATATGTGTGTGTGTATATATATATATAACTTATTTCACTTGTATTTTATTTATCCCTATCACACAAGAAGGAGTCCCCAGACTTCACCAAACTTCCAGAGATGTTTGTGACACATAAACAGGTTGAGAACCCCTGCTCTAGATATGGGAGCCAAAGAGTAATACAAAAGTGATCTAGGAGTAATTTCATATGTATGTATTTAAGCACAGTATACACTCCTTGACTTCTAATTGGTTGACTCTACTGATAATCTAGAATCTATGTTTGGTTTGTTTTAGAAATCTAAAAGGGGGGGGGGGCAGCTAGGTGGCTCAGTGAATAGAACAGTGGCCCTGGAGTCAGGAGGATCTGAGTTCAAATCTGGCCTCAGAAATTTAACACTAGCCGTGTGACCTTGGGCAAGTCACTTAACCCCAACTGCCCTGCCCTCCAAAAAGCACAAAAAAGAAAAGAAATCTAAAAGTTAACTTGTTAATTCTTATTTACCCTTCAAATGCAAACAGGGTCAATGGATTTTACAGTGCCCTGAAAATTCAAAGGCTGAGAAACTTAATCATTTTTTTTGACCATCCTTAAATTACTTAAGTGCTATATAACTTAGATTCCCATTTTAAAAAAATAGGGATAATACTAACCTGCCTCATGGGATTAATTTGAGGAATAACTAATAAAAATGATTACAAAACACTTTAAAATATAAATTGATATCGAAAAATATTTTGAGATATCTTTCCATTTATTAATAGTATTTTTATAAGAAATAAACCCAATATTTCCCCTTTTAGAATTTGACAATTTAATCTTTAGTTTAATCCCAAAATATGTACAAATATTTTGTGTTTTTGTACCCTTGACTTATTAATGGTTTTATTAAATGCCACTTGATATTGAAAAATATTTTATATGCTAAACTTTTAATTAACCTCAAGAGAGAACATTAACACATTCTATAAAATGGCAGCCCTTTCTAGTGCTAAGATCACTGGTCTGAGAGTAGGAGTGTTAGAAATGAGGATTCACTGCAGTTTATCTATGACACTTTTCCTTCAGATTCCCTTTGATAAGGGTCCTTTCCATTCTTTAGAAGGAGATGACGTTGGAGGTGGTTCAGTGATGTTTTGGAGGCAGCACTAGATTTGAAGTGAAGAGGAGCTTAGTTAAGATTCTGTCTCAGACACTTATGATCTGTGTCAGCCTGTGCAAATCACTTGACTACTAACAGCCTCAGTGTGTGCATCTGTAAAATGGGGATAAATAATAACATTTGACCCATTGGGTTGTTGTGGGGATCAAATGAGATAATGTATGAAAAGCATTTTGCAAACCTTAAAATACTATCTAAATGTTGGTTATCATCATCATTATTACAAGTATTAGTAGTAAAAGGTCTGAACCTTCTGAGGCTCAAGCTTTCATGCTGATAAGATTCTCCTCCAAGTTTCTTCAACTCAGAGTTGAATGTATTCTTGTCAGAGGAAATGCCTTCCTGAATACCACTGAGGATACTTACATCTAAAGGGTCTGGCTGAGTAGGGCTGAGCTGAACAGGTAATGCTGAGACATTCCTGATGAATAGGGTGCTGGAACCCTTCTGTTACTGTCAGAGCAACTACTGCCATGGGTGCTTCCTGGCTCCTGTGACATAGTAATAAAGCATGTATAAAATGCAGCTTTTACATCCTGGAGCTCTCTTTTATTTTGGGGCCCCATCCCGTAAGAGAGAAATGCAGCCTAAAAGGAAGGAATTAAGATAACATCAGCCCAAAGGAGAAGAAAAGGATGAAAGGTGATTTGATCACTTTTCTCTAGATTACAGAGTTACTAGAGAGAATGTAAGAATAAAAGAGGAATTGTGTTTATGTGTCAACAGAGGGAATTCAGATAGTAAGGAAACAGAAAAGTCAGGGTTTTTTTTTAATTGAAACATGTTCTTGGGGGTGGAAATGGATGCCTGGCATTGTGGGGTAGCCAAAAGAATGTTCAATTTAATGTCCTGGCTCCGCCATTTAATAGTTGTGTGACCAAATCATCTTCTGTCTCTGGGTCTCAGTTCCATCATTTGTAATATAACAAGTTAGATGGCCCTTCCAGCTCCAACAGTCTATATTTCAGTAATAAAATCTGCTTAGAGTGGTTTAAGTGAAGCCTGTCAAAAGACTGACTGACCTCTAAAAATTTTTTCCAGCCTTATGATTTTAATTAAACAATTAAAATTATAATGTCCTATGACAATCTCATATCTAGTGGTAAGTTGAAAATAAGATGAAAATACATAAGAAGATACAGTGAGCACATTTAATTTTTATTATTGTAGGTGATATTAAATTTATTTTCATCCAGTTCTTTAAGGTTTAAAAAGTACTTTCATCAGAGCAGGATGAAAATCTTGATAGTGGGTGAGAGTCACTGATGGTTGGAGTGCATTAGAAAGAGATAAACTTCAGCCTCCATTTGAGATCATAAAATCATAGATGATAGGACACCTGCTACTTAGTTTATACAATGTTATTAGTTTATTATGCAGTATTCAATAAGTATGTGTTTTAAACATCCCATTATGATTATTTTTGTTTCAAAATTCCATCACTAATAACAGCAATTGTTTTCTCAAGATGGGCAAAATGGAGAATCCCTCTTCGCTTGTTTTCATGTAGATTTCTGATCTTTTACTGTAGATTGATGTGTCAGGAATGCTTCAGTCATGATTATGAATATGAATTTGAAAGTGGCATATTATTTCTTTTACAGGTGAAATAATTTTAAATCCTTGAGTGATGAGCTACTTTAAAAAATGGCAGATACAGCTTTGGGTAGAAAAAGAAAAAACAGAATGTGAATCCTACGCCATGTAGCTTTCTTAAGAACTCACACTCGCTCCAATTTTGACAGAGATATTCTATAAAGAAAAAAACTCTAATGTAAAATAATTCATACAATTGGTTTCTCATTCCTAATTAGAAGCATCATAAAATAACCAAATATGTGGCCAGTAGAGTTTATGCAGAACAAAATCATTTCTCTTCTTCCCCCCCCCCAAAAAAAAAAGATTTTTAGAAGCAAATTAACCAAAACACAAAGAAGTTTTATCTGTGACTCTATTTATTCAGGTAGTGGGAAAGAGTGTGGGGCTCAAAGTCACACTACAAATCATATTTCACAATAATCATTACAGTGAAGCTAGAAACAATTATGAAATGTTTCTTGCTTTCCTAGTCCTGAGCACAGTGACTTGACATGTTAAGCATTTAATAAATTCTTTTTGAATTGAATTAAATTGGTTTATATGGCTATGTTTGCATTTGGTAAATAGGTCCTTCAGTAACTGATTCAATAAAAACATGTGAATGGACCACTTCAGGTAGTTTATATTGAGTGATAAAAGGTAGGCAGTTATGGGGCATGGATGGGGGACATGCTAATTTATTTCTGAACTTTAAATTTATTTGCAAATAACATGTTATAAAATATCAGACTATAAAGTTAGTTTTTCTAATCTTCCCAAATACATTCCCGTATCATTCTACCACTTTAGAGGGTGCACACAAATAAGTAATTAGACTGTGACTTCTCTTTATGGCCGTATGTATTGCATTATTGTGGCTTTAAAAACAAATTCCTATCCTCTATTATAGAAAAGTAAAAAGAAAATTAATCAGAATATACTTTTCACAAACTTTTTGGTTGAATATTTACTTTTACAATATTATGGATGATATATTTTGTAAATAATTCACTAGGAAGGCCAGGGGAAGGGATTACACATTTTTACAGGGTCTACTATGTGTCAGCCACTGTGCTAAGCACTTTTTTACAAATATTATTAATATCCCTTCCCCCCCACAACAACCCTCTGAGGTAGATGCTATTATTATCCCTATTTTACAATTGAGGAAATTGAGACTGACAAAAATTAAATGACTTGTCAAGAGTCACACAACTAGTTAGTGTCCGAATCTAGATTTGAACTCAGGTCTTCCTGATTGTAGGCCAAAACATTCTATCTACTGCACCACCAGCCTCCTCACACTCCTCTGAGTCACTGCTACCAAAGTGATTTTTTTCTGAAGCATAGATATGACCACATGACTCCTTTGCTCATACAAAGCCATTGGCTTCTTATTGACTCTAGAATGAAATATCAACCTCTGTGTTTAGATTTTAAAGCCTTATACAATTTGATCCCAACCTGATTTCCAGCCTCACTGGACATTACTTTCCTCCCACACAATCCAGCCAAAATGGCCTCTTTCTTTCTCACAACACTCCCTTTCCCATGCATTGCCCTGACCATCTCCCATGCCTGGTATGTACTCCCTCCTTACCTCTGCTGCATAGAGCCTCTTTCAGGTCAAGTCAATCAGTAGTAATAAGTGCCTACTGTGTGCTAGGAATTGTGCAAAGTGCTGGGGACATGATGAAAGAACAAGAAGAAAGTTGCAATTCAGGCATTCTCTTCTGCATGAAGTCTTCCCCCACCCCTAAATGCTAGTCATGTCCTGTCCAAACCACTTTGTATTCAATTATTTTGTGTGTTTATAAAATGTATTTATGTATACATTTTTATATGTACTCATCATTTAAACTCATTGCAAATATGTATTGTTTCATTATTTGTGCTTGTATCTTTTGCCCTTTATCCTTCAATCTAGTCTACTGATGATTGTTTTTTTTTTTTCAAACATACTTCAGACTTGCTTACTATAGCGTGTTTTGGCTCCATTTGTCTATCTTGTGATAAAGCCTCACTGATCCAATGCCCTACCTCATTTTCACCCTTTGGTTCATCAGACACTTTACAATTTGTCTGTACTTCTGGATTGATTAATCTAGAATTCAATTTGTTGCTTAATTAAGGGTAACAGTGAAACGGAAACATGTCTCATTGTATCTCTTTTGCAGGAACGACTATTCCTCTGATGTTTTATATGCTATCAATAAGCAGTCTATCATATCCTCTCAATGTTGGAAGCTATTTAGTGTACCTCATATGTGACCAAGAATTTCTTCTGCAACATGCATCAAAATTCATTATCTAGCTCCTGTTTGATGATGTCCTTTGATAGAGTATTCTCAAATCATTCCATATTTCTAATTATTAATGTCTCCCTCCCAGCTAGGTAAGATGGTACCTGGCCTATGACTGCACTAGAATCTTTGGACTGAACTTCATGGGTATTAGGGAACTCTGGGTAGTCTATCTGCCCATAAACAGTCACTTCCCAAGTCCTAATTTTCCATAGCAATTTCTTTAAGCATAGTTAAAGTATAAGGTGGGGTCAGTAAGAGTAGTCATGAGGATGAATGTATTTCTGTTCCTTAAGATCCAGAACTGGAAAAATGATCAAAGAGGTGGGAACCCTCAAGTTTCTAATTGGTTTGGGGTGGGGTATTTTGGCTAAGAAAATTGCTTAAATTTTCTAGTTCTCATTTTTCTCTTTCTTAATATAGGAACAAAACCAACAGGGAATTTAAATTCTTGCCTTCACTGCCTACTTCATAGAAAGGTTATTGGGCATTAATCATTTTAGGCTCTCAGAAGAAGGAACTATGGGATACAGTATCTCCTGAAATAAGCCTTGGAGGTATTCCAGCATGATACTTTATTTAATTTTAAAGGGGAACTAGGTCTGAATATTGAAATTAAATAAATTCAAACCCAAGAGGCAGAATGAAGTGAATGGTAAGGCAAAACACAAACCTACAAATCCACATCTTAAATACAAGGCTTTGCATAGGTAACAACTTCATTCATCCTCTGAGAGCTAGGAGCAGGTGCACCCTACGAGAAAACCACCTGCTGACCATCCCAACTGTGGTATTTATGCCAGCTGTGGAAGCATCTGTTGATTCTCTTCCCAAGCAATAGGAATGATGAAGCTGGCATGTTGACTCAATGTGGTGCACTCACAAATTAGTTTAATTGGCATCCTTAACCTTGTAGTTATTACTGATATGTCTTTGTTGTGTTTCTCCTACTATTAATTCTGGACTCTCTTCTCTTTCTTTTAAGTTGCCCCTACAATTTTGTACAAATGATTACTAGGTCCTATCATTTTTATTGGAGATAGAGTATCGGTATAGCTGGAAGGAGTCAGAAGGTCACGAGATGTATAATGCCACTGTTCCAGGCATGTATTCAACTTTTATTAAAAATCCTATCTACAACCTGAATATTTTTAAGAGTCTTAAGGAATTATCCATGTGAATGGAGCATTGGATCAAGAGTCAGGAAGATTGAGATTCAAACTGTACCTCAGACACTTAATAGTTGTGTGACCCTTGGAAAAGTACTTTGGTCCCTCTCGACCTCAGTTTACTTATCTATAAAATGTGGAGACTGACTGCATGACTTCT
This sequence comes from Petaurus breviceps papuanus, assembly GCF_028583685.1. Lineage (NCBI taxonomy): Eukaryota > Metazoa > Chordata > Mammalia > Diprotodontia > Petauridae > Petaurus > Petaurus breviceps. The sequence goes on along the minus strand of NW_027187308.1, from coordinate 548,897 downwards.
ATGGTTGCTCCCAGCTCTACATCTGTAATGCTGTAATTCCCTCTGGAGCTTTTAGACTTGCTTTAAGCTATCTCTTTCCTATTGTATTTTGTTTGTGTAGGGGTCACTTCTTTTCTGACTTTTAATGTCTAGTTCAAGGAACAAAAGTCTTTGAAGCTAGTGAATTGTGCATCTCAATCATGGAAAGTGGACATATCACTTTAGCTGATGAATGTTTTTAAAATACGAAAGTCAGTTTATATTAAAGGTATGAGATCCAAACTATAATTAGGAAAATAAAGACCAACCCCTGATCACAGTGCTTGGTGTAACACATATCTTGGTATGAACCATATCTTATTTAATGTAAAAGATAAGTTGGCTTCTGTCAAGCTATCTCCTGTTGATATATTTTTATTTTGTCATTTCTTTTGGCAACAATCTTTCTTCTAGTGCATCAATAATATATCTGTAGAAGTCTTTTAAGTAATTTTACCAAAGTTTAGAGGATCACTGATGACCCTAAGGGCTGCTTGAGGCACTAGTTATATAAAATTGTTATATAACTTTGTTATAATGTGGGAGGAAGCACTTAGCTCAGTTAAAAATAGAATCGAATTTTCATCTCCTTTTGATTCACTTGGTCAGGTGATTGGTATTGGTTCACCCACAGTAAGTATGTAAATGATTTCACTTTTTCCTCATTTCCTTTCTCACCCTATGTCTTACATGGTGCAGTTAAGATCTTTAAGTATAATCAGTGAAATAAGTCTTCTATTAATTTCTTAACAATGGTTTCATGGAGTAGACACAGACCTGTATGTGCCTGTATCTGTTGAACAGATGTGTCCGTTTAGATTAGTTGACTCAGTGGTTATGTAAACTGCGGGTTTGGATAACTGGAAAGAGTAAGGCATTGTACATAATAATAGCTTCCATTTAGGTAATAGAGACATCTAAGCGATTCACAGTTAGAGGTCTGGGCCTACAGTCAGGAAGACCTAAGTTCAACTCTGGCCTCAGATACTTACTAGCTGTGTGACCCTGGGCAAGTCACTTAACCTCTGTCTTAATCTACTAGAGAAGGAAATGATGAACTTCTCCAGTATCTTTACCCAAAAAACCTATAGACAGTACTGGTATGCAATGGTCCATAGTGGGATTGAGGAGGGGGGAGTCAGACATGGTTGAATGAATAACATTTGTGGTAATTGCTACCCATTGAGGTAGGGTTTTATCTAAAGTCCTGCACAGTGCTCTCTATATATATTATCTTATTTGAGTCTCTCACAACCAATTTTAAGATAAATAGTATTATTAACTTCATTTTACAGATAAGAAAACAGTTTCACAGGAGGTGATATGTTCATGGAAATTTAGGATGCAAATTGCAGAATAGGATTTGTACCTTATGCTTAGCAAAAATACTTGACACAAAGAAGTTTTTAATAAATATTAATTGAGCTCCCCCTTTTGGGTGGGATAGTAGTTTCTTGTTATGCTGGTTTGAGTATTCTCTACCTTTTAAAAATAATCCAGTCTAGTTCAATTGAGGATAAGGTAAGAGGGAGGAGAAAAGAGTGAAAAAAAAGTTACTGACATTTTTTTTTAATTCTTTGAGAGATAAAGGCCAATCTTTACCAGCTGTCCCTTTTTAATTAAATTTCAGTTTTTCAGTCTGGGCATTTGTGTGTTGACTAGCTTAAGAGTTAGAATTTAAATACTACAAAGGGTTTTGAAGTTAATACTCCATTAAGAAACAGCTGAAGGGGTGGCCAGGTGGTGCAGTGAGTAAGAGCACTGGCCCCAGAGTTGGGATGACCTGGGATTGAATCCGGGCTCTGATACTTAGCATCACACCCAGAAATAACTGGTCATGTAACCTTGAGCAAGTTACTTAACCCTAATTGCTTAAAAAAAGAGAAAGAAACAGCTGAGAAACTAAGCATAGCATTGCTCTTTCTCCTGGAAGCTGCAGTCAGCCAGATGTAATTCTTTCATTCTCTCTGCACAGACATGAGGGAGGGGAAAGTTCTCTTCATAGAAAATAATATGTCTGAAACCTTGGATTTATCCTAAATAAAGATTTTGATTTTTCTATGATATGTCTACTTACTAGTCTTTCAGTTTCTTTGTTACATTAGAGCTCATTTACAACTTTGGGTGCTTTGAGTAGTGGCTTTTAGAATGGAAATAATTCCAAAATAAGGTGCAAATGAGTTGTGGAATATTATGCACAATGAGAAAGTTAGGACAAAAACCCAAGTGCTTCATATGTAGTTTTGTAACGTCTCGTATCTTCCTTCTTCATAATTATTCAGCCTGTCAAAAATGTTGTAAATTTGCTTTGGTACATCTTATTACTAACTTTCTTTTTAAATTTTAGGCTGACAGTATTTTATCATATTAACACCTCAAATAGTTTATTACTTTTTTTGATCTCACATGCTTTCTCAGTTTTGCTTTCATTTCCTTTTTGCATAATGTTATTATATACATAATAATACTAAATCTACTGTTTCTGATAAACTTGCTTCCTTTCTCTTCCCTTTATTTAAACAACAACAACAAACTATTCCGAACTACAGGCTCATAGAATCAAGGATCTAGAATGGGAAGGGTCTTCAGAGGTCAACTAGCATACCTCCTTTCTCCCGGCCCCCATTTTACAAATAAGGGATCTAAGACTCAGGTCTTAGTACCCACTTCACATAGTCAGTAGACTTCAGAAGTGGGATCTTATATGGCATCTTTCACTTTCTTTGGTCCATTGGAGACGAAAGAATTTTTCTCACTGCTCCTCAATTATTTTGTTTAAGCTTTGGGGGACTGAAAATGGCATTAGAGAGAGGAAAGCACACAATTATATATCATGTGCTTTTGCCATTCTAAGAATTTAAAAATGGAGATACTCTATTTTTAGTAGAGTCAGTAATGAAGCATTTCTCGAACTGACAACACTTGCCTCTATTATTTTCCCCTTGAAAAAAAAAAGGTATAATGACTATAATTTCTAAAAGGTATTAATGAAAACAAAGATGTAACAGCTCTGGCAGGAATCTGATCAAATTTATAACTTAAGTAGGTTTCTTGATTTCAGAGTTAGGTATGGATTTAAATCATTCCATTTAATTACTTTGCTTGAGAAAATAACATAAAAGCAGGTAAATTCAAATGCTATTCAGAACTATGGAAAAAGGACAACATCCAGATGGAGTGACATCATCAGTCAGTAGAGAGCTGTGATGCAGTAGATACCTGGCAGGTGGTCAAGGTGCTGTCTCGTCTGCTTTAGGCCACATAACAGTTTATATATTAAATCTAGAAAGAAAAAAAACAACCATTTAGGTAGGGAAATACAGGAAAAGAGAATAAAATGAACTTAAAGGACCAATTGTTGTTAGGTCCATATTTGTGAATAAGGTTATAGGTAATAAAAGTTCCCAAGTAGGAATTTTTTTTAATGCAGCAGACTAGAAAATAGAAGTGATCCCAAAGGAGTCTAATTTTTCGAGTTGAAGTAGCTGCTACTAATCTGATACTATACTGAACAGTGTGGTCAAAGAAAGCAGGTGGTTTTAAAAAAAATTAGATTTCTCTAGAGAAGGAGTAATTAGAGTGTCAAGCAGAGGAATTATGGTATATAGTTCACATTCTGCAAAAGGACAAATAGTGACAAAAGAAGAGGAATGAGGACTTTTTAATGTAAAATAATGTGTAAATACAAAAATTTTCAGCAATCCTTACAAAATCACAAATTTAACACATTTTACAAGGACAATAAATCAACAAGTATATACTAAATAGCTGCTATGTGCCTGAAATTGTACTAGGCAGTTGGGGACACAACTATATTAAAAGATTAACATGTGCTAGCTATGTCAATACTTTTAAAGATTTCTGAGAATTTAGGCTTTGGAGGGTTAGGGAATATTTCTTTATATATTTTTATTTTCAACATGTAGCACAGTGTCTGACACATTTTAGGCACTTTATGTTTGTAGATTGCTTGGTTTGGTTCCGTTAATTAGTATGAATATTTCCTCTATTAATGCAGATGGCAGATTTTGTATCCTTATAAAAATAATAAATATTTTTGTGCATACACCCATGGATATCAGACTTTTAAAGCAAAAAAAGAACCTTAGGGATCATCTAATCCCTTTCCCTCACTTTACAGAAGATAAAACTGAGGTCCAGAGATATTAAGAGATTCGCCCAACTAGAATTCCCCTTTCAATCAATGCTGACTGTTCTTGGCTAATATGGCAGATAGAGATAATGTGGGTCAGGGAATAGGATCCAGACTTTCCGATTTCAAGTCCATTATTCTTTACCATTTACACCTGTGGTTGAAGAGAGCAATTTGTTTTTTATCTTCAATATCTCATCTACCCCTCTAGAATAATGAATGATTAGAGAGCATCTTATGAATCAATGCATTCATGTAATTAATCAATATCGTAATACGATCAACATATTAAGGCAATTAATCAATATATTAATAAAATAATTTAAAGTACTTTTTCTGAAGAGGGCAGTGTCATCATGGAATTGTAGTCAAAGAATCTGGGTTTAAATCCTGACTCTATTATTATCTACTTGTGTCTAACCTTAGGCAAGCATTTAACCACTTTGGGACTCAGTTTCCTTATCTTTAAAATGAGCAGGTTGGACTTGTTATTTTCTAAGTTTCTTTCCTGATTTGTATTGCTCATCATACATCTCTAATAAGTTTAATATTGCTTCTTTTTAATTCTTTTGGATATGGTTTTTACAAATCTGTATATGCTTAGGCTGAAAACGTAATAATTACAAGACATTAGGGTGTGACTTTCCTGAATGATCTAATTAATTTCAACAAAATTAATTGATCACATATAGCATACAAATCCCTAGGGAACATGACTCTTTCTCTTACATAGTTTACAGTTTAATAAGGGGGATATAATATATACGCAGGTAAATATCTTACAAAGTAAAATATAATGGACATGAAGGTTAGTCAGGGGAAAAGGATTATGATAAACATGATCAGGAAGAGATCACAATAAAAGCCAGTAAAAAAGCCTTGCAAATTTGTAAACATAGTTATTATTTTTATTAGTCTTTCATTATTCACTAATAGAGTACCAAACAATATGATCTAAAGTGGCGTTATGTATATTGTCTTAGAGTCAAGAAGGCTTGGGTTCAGGTGTTCCCTGTTGTACATATTAACAGTCTGAACCTAAGCAAGTCATTTAAACTTTCAGTGTCTCAGGAAATTCTAATGATTACACATTTCAAAATGTAAAGATTGTAATCGATAATTATAAAAGATTATATTATTACATAATAATTGTAAAGACCAAAATATACATTTGTAGGGGGAATTCCCTACAACAACTAGATCACAAGTTTAGATAAGAAATCAAGTTGTCTTATCATGCTATCTTTCCTATTTATTCTATATATGACATGGTCATCCTCTATATTAGATTGAGTGTGCCTGGAGAGCTCTTGTAGTTCTACCTTTCTTTGTATCTGCAGTATGTAGTCCAGTGCCTAGCACAAATTAAGTGCTCAATAAATTTTTATTGACTGGCTTACTGACTGGTAGGAGACAGGAGGAATAAAAAGAATGTGGGGTTTTTTGAGGTTGGGGGAATAGCTATATAAGACAAAAGGATCTTCACTATTCATTTTTTTTATTTTTTAATATTATTTATTTTAAATATTCATCTCCTTTCAAAATTTTAGTTCCACATACATTCCTTCCCCAATTATTCCTCTACCACTCTTAATTCTTTCTTTAACTCTTCCAGGAATTCTTGATGGCCTTAGGTCCACTGGGCATTTTTCTTCAAGGCTTTGCATGTAGCTGTTTTCACATTGTTGTCTTCTAAATTTATGTGTTCGTTTTCCCTGCCACGAAAAGCAGCTTTTTATGGGCAAGTTCTTTTTTGTTATTGTTTGCTCATTTTCCTAGTCCATTTCTTCACTTTGAACTTATGTTAAAGTTGGGCTCTGCTCACCTGGGAATGGGAGTACCAAGCTTCAGATTTTTTTTTTTGCTATTTTCAGAACTAGTTCTGGGGGTCTACAAGTTTTCTTTGCTTTGAAGGTGATGTTGTACTAGGAGTGGTGTGGTCTCTGCTCCCTCGGTCTGTACTTTGGTCTTGACCAATGAAGGGACCCTGTTCCCTATAACTGCTGGTACTACTGCTCCTATTGGCCCTGAAACTGTGATGAGGGCCCCTGATGCCTTGTGACCAATCACAAATGCACTCTCTACCCTAGAACTATGACCAGAATTTCTTATAAGCAACAGAATTTTCAATCAGTGCCAGAAAAGGGTCCCCTGTAATCTCTGTCTGACCTGTTATCTGACTTCTTACCATCTCTGGGATGAAAGCTTCCAAAGCTATTCCTGCTGCTGCTGTTGTGCCCACCACTGGTGCTCCTGGGCTTATGTTCTTGTCCTGTGTAAACCCCTGTGTTACAGAATTCTCCTATAGACTTCCTAAGTTTTCTTAGGCTGGAAAAATGTCTCCTCTACCACTCCAAAATTTTATTTGAGACATTATTTAAAATTGTTTGGAGGGGGGATGTTGGGAGAGTTCAGCTGGATCCCAGCCTGTACACTTCCCCATCTTCACTATTCATTGAAGACATCTTCCAACAATTTCAAGATAAACAACTTCATTAACACTGTGTAGGGATGGGGGCTAGAACTGTGATTTTAAAGGCATAGAAAATTCTTGAATGAGGAAACTGTCTATTGATACAGGTCAGCACATTTTCTGCAATTTATCCTCTTAGAGCTTTACCTGGAGCACTTAGAGATTAAATGATTTTCTATTGTAGCCACATAGTCAGTATACGTCCATGGCGGTACTTGAACCAATATCTTATGGATTTTGAAGCTAGAGCTCTAAAAATGGTACTCTTTGTTGTTATTGTTCAGTTGTTTCAGTCATGTCTGACTCTTTATGACTCCGTTAGAAGGTTTTCTTGGTAGAGATACTGGAGGATTTGCCATTCCCTTCTCCAACTCATTATACAGATGAGGAAACTGAGGCAGAATTAAGTGACTTGTCCAGGGTTACACAGCTAAGTAAGTGTCTGAGGCCAGACTTAAACTCATGAAAATGAGTCTTCCTGACTTCAGGCCTGGCACTCTATCCACTGCACCACCTAGATACCCCTATAGCACACTACTCTCCACAGTTCTATATAGAACACATAATAAAACTTTTTTCCCCACATTTTTAGCCACTTGTCTTTTTGCAGTTTCATATGGTATATGCATATATATACATATATGATATAGACTATATATGTATATATGTCAACATTTTATATACTAATAAGCTTTAAAATGCAAAAAAGTGTTTATATTGTGGGTAATAAATATATATACTTGTATATGTGAGAAGAGGCATTTAGTATATAACCAGTGTGGAAGTCAGGAAAAAAAAAATGGATTCAAGTCTGACACATACTAGCTACATGGCACAGGTAAAGTCACTTAATGTTTCTTTCTTCTACATAACTTCACAGAAGATGCCTTCCTGCATTAGCAAAGGAAGATTCCTCACTTGTGAATATGTTATAACAATTAGATTAAATAGGTCTAGTCCTGTAGTGCCAACAAATATTCACAGCACTGATGGCAATTATGAATATGCTGGTGTAACTCTGAATCACAAACTGTAACAGATTCTCCATATATAAGATGGAAGGAAAACATTTATCAGAAAGCAGAAAGCCAAATGCCAGCACCAGAAAACCGAATTCATCATAGCAACAACGAAATCTATGCACAATAACACTGAAGAGAGCAACACCATCCCAAAACCTTCCCACAAACACTCACCAGATGCAAAAACCAGATTGCATCCTCTTTCCTCTTTCTGTTGTAACTGCTCTGACTCCCAGCTTCTTCTCAGCTTTGCTCCAACCTTCATGTACCACCCATTGAGCAAACTCCTCCCACCACAGGTTCCATGTGATTACATTCATCCTATTAAGGGGCAGGGAAGATCTTCAAATTCCCATTCCCATTCCAAGTCCCTATCTCTATAGATGTACATCTATATGTTGTATGTTTATAAATATGTGTATTTCTGTACATATGTATGTATGTATGTATAGAGAGAGAGAGAAAGGGAGACAGAAAGACAGAGACAGACATATTATCTGAGCAAAGAAGAAAAGTGACACAGAAGAATCAGAAAGGTAGAAGGGGAACCAAAGTGATAACATTGTCAGAGGCGCCAAGATACAAAATATAATAAAGAAGCTCTTCCTCTTTGACAGTTACCATATCAAGAGTAGTTTCAATATAGTGAAGAAGAGGGAAACCAGATTGCAAAACATCAGGGAGGGAAAGAAGTAGATGTGAATAAAATATTAAAATAGTTATAACCATGAAAGTTGGGGCGGGAAAGAAATAGCATAGTTAACCAGAAGGGACAAGAGGAATCAGGTGATGTTTTCCTTACAATTAGAGAGACCTAAACATAGATATAGAGACAGGGATAGGGGGAAAATTTTATAATTCTATAGAATGGCTCTGCAATTAGGTGAAAGAGGAGAATTTGAGATCACAAAATTAAAAAGTGTTAAGGAAGAGGTGTCTTATTTTCTCTTTGACATTTTCAGAAAGGAATAGGTAATAGATTCAAATGAAGGTGGGGAATTGGAGGGAGCTGAAATGAGAAAAGTGGTAGTTGGAGGAACTTGCAAATGAAGGACTTAATTTTCTCCATGAAGCAGGTCAGTTCTAAAGGAGGAAGAGGAACTCTGGGTTTTAAGAACATTTCATATGGATTAAGGGGCTAGGGAGTCAATAAGGTAGAAGTAGTAATATTTCTTTGCAGCAGTTTACTCAGAGTTGTTGTATAAAAGCAAAAATTTATCATGTGCCAAGTCAGTTCCCTTCTAGAAGAAAAATATGACAGGAAATGCTAAGGAAATTTACAATGAAAGTCACTTTCAAATCAGCAACTTGCAAGCCAAGTAATGCCAATAATAGTAGGAATATGGATACATTCAGTAAGCTGTTATTTTAAAACAAGAAACAAACACGGGGAAATTAGGAGATCACATAATGAGATTTAAAGGGAGAAAACATTACAGCTTGTTTAAAGATAGAAATGACTTTAAAAGCAAAGCCTTTTATATTTATAGGATCAAATGGGGTATGGGTCATAGCATCCCAAGTCCAGCATGTCACAAGGAATAGTATCTTAAATTCTATAGATGGGCCTAGTCCATAGAGTGTGTTTGGAGCTAACACAAGTGAGCATGTCCTGATTCAGACAGTTCCAGTGTAGGGTCACCCTCATGTTAGAAATTCTGACAAAGGATAAACAGTGTATTATAGTGGAAAACTGACCACAGGCAAGTAATTTAATCTCTGTTTAAGCCTCAATTTTCTTATCTATCAAATGGGAGTAATTATACCTGTTGTTCTTATCTCAAATAAAGATCAAATGTAACAATATATGTAAAATGAGTTGCAAACCATAAAGACCTATGTAAATGTCACCTTTTCTTACTATAAAAATATTTTTTCCTTTTATTGAAAATTGATTACTTCTGTTAGAACCAGGCCTGCTTTAGAGTTACATGGGCATGTGTCCTTGGATGCTGAAAAGGTAAGGTCCATGTTGAAACTGAAAATTACCCATGAATACTTTGCATTAGGCATGAAGCACTAGCAGCAATCCTGTCTTAGAGCACCATTTCACTTTCCTTTTCTACAGGAGTCAATGTACTTTATGGACATTGATTAATGAATTAAACCTGCTGATTTTTTTTTTTTGCTTCACAGCTGAGATGCTTTGTAGCCTTGGGCAAAAGTGTGTGTTCCTCTAAACCACAAGTGTTAAATGGGAAAAATAATGTTTCTCTTCCTCATAGGGGGGCTGTAGTAATTATTTAATGTTGGAAACCTGCTGAAAATTATTATTATGCTACAGACTTGAATTTCTTTGGGGTATGAAGGGCAGGATATTAAGTAGTCATAATATAGAACAGCTTCTCAAACAGCCTGAGTCCGAGCCACTGCTAATTATGAAATTATGCCAGATGAACTTCCTTTGTTCTCTCACCACTTCCCTAACAGTCAGTGGGATGTGGAGTGATCAAGTGGGGAAAAAGCACTAATGGACAGAAAGAGCAAATGCCTTAATTTCTCTGGGGAAATGATACACAGTTTACTCACTATATACAGCTACTGTCCAAAAAACCCTCAAACTGTTAAGGCTTATAACTACCACTTTTCCTACAACTGTGTTGAAGATAAAGCAGCCACCTCATTTTTTTAGAGTAGAGTAATATGTACTTATTTTTCATGTAATTTAATTTACTACAAATTCCTTCAGTTTAGAAATAAAAATGGTAGTTGACTCCTGCTGTATTTTGAAAGATGATGGAAAAAAACCTGACATTTTAAAAAGTAGGCTATTCCTACATTCTCATTTTATGGAGAATGAATAAAGTTATTCAGTAGGGTAATAAGTATTAAAACTATTTATTGTAAATAGTATATTATGTCATTCTTTGTTCCTTGGGATATGGAATTTTGATTTGTCAGGCAGCAGAATATCTGATTTATTTTCCTCTTGGCTTAGGCAACAATACCCACTATTACAAGTCAATGTTGGCCTTGACTGTGGAGTTTCATTTGTGTATTAATTTCTTTAGTGGAAGGACAAACATGGATAATGATATGATAAAGACATTAGAGTTCATCAGTTACTGCAGAACCTGGCAATACTGAATGAATTTTTAACTGCAGACTTTATTAAATCACATTTAGCAGGACTGGGTGAGTTTTTTGTTGTGTTTTGTTTTTTGGTTTATTGTCTATTTATTCAGCATTCTTTTGTTGCCCCGGGGGTAAAACTCAACACATCATCAGGTATACTTATGACTTATTACAGTTTGCTTGTATCTAATTCTCTGCCAGGACTGTGCCTCTTTCACTGCAGAAGAAATATCTTTATTAAGTCAGTAGCAGCTAGACCACTTTAGCCAGTATCGCAGTTTTTCCCTCGCATTTTATTAGTCACTGATATAACTGTCTTCAGCATCCTCAGTCTGCATATTAATGTGACTTTAAAATGCCCGTTCAGCACTCAATGTGTGTTATCTCAACTGAAAAAAAAAAACCCACAACTTCAATGTTTAAAGCTTTTAATTGAAGAGGAATGTCATGATTCCACCAATTTTAATGGAAGTCTTTAGGCAGTAGTTAAAAGGGTACCATACCTTTACATAAAAAATGATACAGTTATTAAAGGTTTTCTGGCTTACAGTCTTTCTCTCCACTGCCAACTTCTGCCCTTTTACATTTATATTTATGCTTCCTCAAAATATCCCAACTTCCCAGTTCTTTAGGCTTCTCAGTACCCGTGACCTGCTCCTTACTTCCACCTCAGCCATGCAGAGAGATAGCTATGGGCTTGTTCTTTCCATCACCCCCAAATGTTCTTCTTGCAGCTTCATGAACGTGTTCCTTTTTGTGATCATAAATTTTTATCATTCAATCTTTCTCTATGCCTTATGACCCTTTACACTATTTTTTTATCCTCACAATGACCTCTATTCTCTGTCGCTCCCCTCCCCTTCTTTGTCACTGAATGAATTGTCTTAGCTCATTTCAACTCTACACTCTCCCTTTCCTCTTTGTCCTGTCACTAATCATCCTTTGACAAAACCTAACTATGGATTATTCCCAACATCTACCTCCCTTCCTCTTTTTCATGTAATTCTGAAGAGAGCTGGAGAAAACATGAATTTACACTGATTAGGACTACTGAAAATTTATGTTATCTAATATCAGCTTGGCCCTCACTACAGCAAGGAAATCATTCTACTCCTCCCTCATCAACTTGCTATCTGTCTCTCTGTGGAGGCTAGCAGCTGTGCCAAACCTTTTTACTTCTCAAGACTTTCATAGGAACCCTGTCCCCCACCTTCTGAGCTAAAGACCTCATTTCATAATCCACTGAAAATAGTAAGGCTATTCACCAAGAGTTTCCTTTTCTCCTCTCGTCATTTCACATCACTCAGACATCTTTCCCTTCATTTTAGTCTCTAATAATGAGGTGGCCTTTTTTGGCCAAGGTCAGCTCTTTTACTTTAAGTCTTGATCCCATCCTCTTCCTTTTCTAACAGAATAGCCCCACTAACATCACCACTATCTCTCTAATCCTCATCCTCTCTTTATCAACTAATTCGTTTCCTGTTGTCAAGTAAAAACTCCCTAGTTGATTGTACCATCCCCACTAGCTATGTTCCTATATCTCTTTTCCATTTCCAAGAATATTCCTGCTGATAGTAACCCAATCATTGTACACTATCAATAAAAAGGATTTCAGGAGTGTCTCATGGCTCTGTTTTGAAAAAGTTATGTTCTTTAACCTTCAAGTTATACTTGGTATATTAAATTATCTCAAAAATCCAGTATCTCATTACTGAATCTTATCGTTCCAAATTATTGGGGAACTACCTGGAGGCAAAGACATAAAGAGTCAGTTGTGGTGTATTAGAGTTCTGGATTTAAAGTCAGGAAGACTTGGGTTCAGATTGTGCCTAATTATGTGACCCTGAACAAATCATTTAACATCTCTGGGCCTCAGTTTCCTTGTCTGCAAATTGAAGGGGCTGGAGTCTATCAAGCCTCTGGTCCCTTATATCTTTGAATCTTTGATCTTATATTTTGGTTTCTCCTTTCTTTTCCCTTTGTTTAGAAATAACTTATGCAAAAAAAGTTAGAGTATAACCATGTATACTATAAAATCCTCCCGCTAAAGATATTTTCTTGTTTACTTTGGTTTAATCAACTATTCAAAGAATTGTGCCATCTTACTGACTCTTCTAAAAGTTTGTGATTAGAAAAAGGTAATTTGAGTTTGCTAGCTGTCATTTTTAAACATTTCACTTAAAGAAATAATAGCTGAACTCATAGTCAGGAAGACAAGTTCAGGACCTATCTCTGCTACACGTTGGCTATGTGAAAATGGGCAAGTCACTTAACTTCTCAATGCCTCAGGGAACTCTAAAGGCTCTACCTTATAGATAATATAGACGAGCTGTAGACATTTGGTATACTCTGCTGAAATCATGGTTCTGATCAACAACAACAAAATTAAGCAAATTACACTAGAAAATATATAATTATTCCTATAGAATTACAGAGGAAAAATAAGTGCAAAAGATTAATAGGGTAAAGCATTTGAATGAATTCTGATTAGCTCTAAGTTTAAATTTTAAATGCATCATGCAATACCTTATATTAAGAAGGTTGAAATTAAATCGCCACTAACATACAAATGATGTAAAACCTGTCTGACTAATATTACATTTTGAATGTCAGATTAGTGCAGCAGTGTGGTTGTTCAGTGGTTTCTGGAGAGTCTCTATGTCAGTCATTGGAATCTAGGGCCTTTTTTGATTAGGTTGTGGTTGGAGCCATTGATTTAGCTGATTGCTGGGCCATGACTTGAGCAATTCTTGGGAAATGGTAAAGGTTCCATTTCCTGTGCTATTATGTGGAGGCTCTGTCTTGTTGAATAAGGTCCAATTTGAATATATTTGCTATTATTTTACCCCTTCATTGGAGGCCTCTGTTCTTAGAAATGGTAGTGGATAAAACTAGAAAGGCTCCTGGACTAGGAAGGATCAATTCCTGAATTGTTAAGGGTTCTATCCAAACTTTTATATCAACTTGGGTATTAAAAATCTTTGTAATTTAAAGCAAAACCTTTATCCCCCACTGTTTAGAAAAGCTTCTAATCTATATTCAAAGTATGCAGAATTAATTTTAGCAAGATGTTAATATGAGAGGCACTTAGGTGCAGAGGATAGAAAGCTGGGCTCAAAGCCAGGAAAACCTGGGTTCAAGTGTCCTACCTCTGACACTTACTGTCTGTTTAATCCTCTAGGCAGTTTTCTCTGATTGTTAGTTGCAGAGAGGGTAGATGGTAGAGGGAGTTTCCTTACCCAGGAGCTCTCTATATCAATCAAATCACAGATCTATTCCCTATTCCCAAAGTGTTAATATCCCCAATGACTAGTATCCTTCACAGATAGTGTTGAGTTTGGATAAAATCTGGCAAAATTCCTTGAAGGATTTAAGAATACCAAAAGTTTTATTGAAAACAAGACCCAATCCCTGGACCCCACTACATGGATAACAATGATTGCTTATATCTTTTTAGTCACTTTTAGAATTACCAGGGGATAAGGGAAAGCACATAACAGCTGGCAAACAAGGTTCAAGAAAATGTGTCATTGTGTGTTCTTGAGAGCGGTTTCCTCAGGGAACTCACTTTGTCCTTGGATGGAATTATTAATATAGTCCTAACTCTGAGTTTTATTGCAAGTTGTGAATTAACTTGGGCTTTTTTTCTGACTGTACAAAATATGACCTAAGAGAGAATAAAGAGCTTTAGAATCACCAGATTATGAACACTGAGTTTTTCCACTTTTTCTTTTTAAGATTGTTTCTCACTTTTGACTAAATAAAACCAAGCTTCTACAAAATACACCAGTCACTATCAGAGAGGTCATAGACGTTCTCTTTCCCTCCCTGTTGCCACAGGGGAGTTTCATTCTTTTCTCTATTTCATGCCCATTACTGCAGGCCCAACTGTTCTCTAGGGATCACCCCCAACCCTTGCCCCATTTTCTCACACATCACTCTAGTGGAGGGTCTATGGGGTCTAAGAAGGTGATGAAAAAGAAAAAAAAACAAAAGATTCCACTTCTAACCCACACTTTCATCCCCCATAACTTAAATCAAAGTCTTTTCAGATCTAAAACTGTGATCTTATAATCTCCTGCAAAAGGAAGGAGGAAAAAGCAAGGGGGAGGGGAAGTAAGAGGAAAGGAAGAATGGCAGATAAAAATACCTTTCCAATAAATGCATTATTCCTTTCCCCCCAGAACTAGGTCTTAGACTTATCTTCAGTAGCTTTAAAAAGAAAGGAAAGAGTGAGAGGAAGAGGGGACAATAACCTTTGAGAAAGGACCCTTGCCACAGTCCTCCCCACTCTAGTACCATTTTTCTTGCCAAAGGTGATCTGGGGAAGGAAGAAGGAAAGGGGAAAAAATCAAAGAAAGGAGAGGAACAAGAGAGAAAATAGAGGCTAAATTGAATTTTGTTGAAGTGTTTCCTTTACCCCATCTGTTCACCCTCCAAACCTCCATTCCAACTTGTTTTCCCCTTGAAATACTGTTCCACTCCTCACCTGAGATCTATGATCTCAGTCCTTCAATCTCTTTCATCTGTTTCTTATGTCCATACTACTCCTCAGCCCCTTGCATCCTCCTGGTTCTAATTAAACTCTTTTCTTACCTCTAAACACCTTTTCACATCTTGTCCCCTAAGGGACACATAGTTTTAGGTTCCAGGTTATTTCTCTACAGATCTGGAGCTAGGGTATTCTGCCCAGGACAGAGAATGGAAGGGAAACAACCACTGACATTTAGAACATGCTTTGGATTTTGAAAGATAAATTCTGAAGTCATTTTTCCCATAAAAATGTTCTTATAAAAGATGATTAGGTTTCATAATACAAGCCAACTATAGATATAGCATGGAATAAATGAGCTTTTGTGGGCTTACCTGGGGATCTAACCACTAAGTTTCCCCAACAAATTACTTACAAATGACCTTTTAAAGAATGCCACCCCTCCCTTTTTTTTTTTTTAAAGCAATCGGGGTTAAGTAACTTGCTCAAGGTTACACGGCCAGGTGTTTCTGGGTGGGTGCTAAGTGTCTGAGCCCGGGATTCGATCTCCAGGTCTTCTCAACACTGGAGCCGGTGCTTTTACTTGCTGTGCTACCTGGCCGCCCCTAAAGAATGCCCCTTTAGTAATTTTGGTACAACCTGCAATATAAATCCAAAATAAAGAGAGGTAGAAAGTAATGTAAGTTAATGTTTTCTTAATTTAAAAGCTGATTGGAGATACATGGGGTGTTATGTTACCATATGTTACAATTCAAAACACCAAAATTAAGCATTAAGATCCCTTGAAAGGAGTGGTTTTATCTCCTCGGGAACTCAGTTGCTTATGTCAGTTATAAACCCATGATAGAGCAAATACTGTAGAATATAGGCTTTCATTGGAAACATCAGTTCTTTGACATAGAAATTCCTTAAGATAATGGGGGAAAGGGGAGCAGGAGCATCTACAACTATAAATGTTTTTTTTTAAAGGGGCTTTGCTTCTTTAACTCATTTGTTAATGGACTAAGAATATAATTTACATCACTCGGTATTTTTATAAGCAATACAAAATGGATGCATAGAAGACAGACTCCATAACAAAATGTTACATTTACCTATATTTTCTTATTTCTGCATTTTCAGTTGTCCAGTAGTGACTTCAGTTTTGTTTCTCTGTGCAGAATGCACAGAATTACTCCACTAGCTACTGAAAGAAAGAGGCCATGTGAGCAGAGACTCAAGGAAAAATTACTAAAATTAGGTGCATATGTTGTGGTGAGGGCATGTAAAAATTAGAATAAAGGGTAAGAGGGGGTTCATGCGTGTAGGACAAGGTTGTAATCAATCCAGTGGGGCTGAGAGTGAGTCTAAATTTCAGAATATAATTGGCATAATAGGCCTTTAGGAAAGAGAGAAATAATCCTTAGGAATAGGGCTTACTCTTTATCCTTGTATAAAGTAAGATACTTAATTTATCCTCTATAAATCATTGACAATGGGCCTGTTTTAGGCTCTCAGTAAATAATTACTGTTCAGTGATTCATTACAAAGAAAAAGCATCCTTGGTAATGTCGCACATTAGGGATGATATATCAAAGATCGTAAACTATGGTTTGTATAATATA
Organism: Petaurus breviceps papuanus; assembly: GCF_028583685.1. Classification (NCBI taxonomy): domain Eukaryota; kingdom Metazoa; phylum Chordata; class Mammalia; order Diprotodontia; family Petauridae; genus Petaurus; species Petaurus breviceps. The sequence continues at coordinate 532,060 of NW_027187308.1, read as the reverse complement.
TATATATATATGTGTATATACACATACACATATATACACGCATATGTATGTAATGTGTGTTTTACATCTGTGTATATATGTGTGTGTGCATATTTACACATTTCATATATCTACATATTACTAAGGGGTTTACTTTCTTAAGCATTTAATCTGCTTTGTGGATACCATTCAAAAATTACATCTGCTAAAATTATATTTGGTTTGTAAAATTTGTATTAGCTCTGCCAACATTTACCAGTCTCTTTGGTTAGGACAAAAAGAATGCCTTTGTTTGAAACAAATACCAAATTTCTCACACAGATTCCCATGAAAACTGAACCAAAAAAAAAGAGAGAAAAGAGAACTGTGGAATATTAAATGCCTGCTACACCTGCTTCCTGATTCTTATTAGGCCAGCTGACTGATTCTCATTTAGTTCACTCATTTTTTTAAAGCTCTGGGCACTTGGGTCAGTGCATATTTTTGTGGCTGCACTAAACATTTTATTAAAGCTATTAAAAGATTAAGAATAAAGACCTGGCACATATAAAAACCAAAATGTAATTTTCCATATGTAGGTGATCTTCTGGAATGCTTCTCAACTGAAGGAAGATTGTAGTTGCTAAGCAGATTGGTGATTTATTAAGACAGGTAGTAGCACTGTAAATATAAAAGGATATTTAAACAGCTGGTGTCTCTGTGATTCTATCATCAATCTACCCTGTAGATACGGTGTCAAGATGTGTACAGAATGGTTAACACTTCTTTCAGAATGTGCTAGTGAAAATGGACAGATTCACTACATACATCTTGACTTTTTATTTTTAATACAACAAAAATACTATTCATTGGGCTCATCTAAATGAAGTCTAAGATTAAAATAATTACTTGAATTTCCACGGAATTCCATTTTTTCTTAAACTTTGTGCTTCAGAATTTTCCATAATATAATATGAATATAAGTAAATGTCTATTATGTATGTATATGCATAGGTATACATGTATATATGTGACATCTCAAAAGCTAAACTACCAATCTGGCAATATGTATCTTTATTAAATAGTCTTTGCTAATTTTTTAGTAATAAATTGTAATTTTTAAAAGCGCATGACTGAGGATCTCAGAGGCTCGTAATAAGAGGATAATGAAAATAATTTGTAGCCATATGATCAGTTTAGCAAGCCTGAAAGCCCAGATGAGAACATTTTATGAAAATGATTAATTCTACATGATTCATTTCCATTCTGTGAACATTTAATGTATATGAGGCATGGTGGTAGATCTGGGAGAGCTACAAAGACCATGAGGCATGGTCCTTATACAGAAGGAGCATGCAATATTGCAGGGGAGATAAGATGTTCAGGAATAAATATAACACAAAATTATTTGACAATCTGAAGGAGGCAGAAGTCATTTACAGCAACCATTTATTATAGGTACCTACAATGTGGCAGGCACTGAATTCCCTCACCTCAACATTCCCTAACCTCAAACATCTTAATTCTGTTGTGGGGAAATAACATGAATACAGGCAAATAAATACAAAATAATGTCAAGGAAGAAGATAGGGAATAGCAACAGGGAAATCAGGAAAACTTCCCATAGCAAGAAGACAAACTGGGGATGCTGTTAGGCAGAGTTGAGGAGGAAGTAACTTTCAGATATGGGGACAGCCTGAGCAAAGGCCCAGAGACAGGAACTGTAATGTCATATAAAGGAAACTGCAAGTAGGCTTGTTTGTCAGGGACATAAAATACATGCAGGAGAGCCATACACAATGAGCTTAGAGGCTGCAAAGGGCTTTGAGTCTCAAAAAGAACAGGTTTGTTTCTGGGGGGAAAATTGTTTGGGGTGGGGTCCAGAACTGTGATTTTATCCTATGGATTACTCCAAGAGTAGGAATTCTTTCCATTTATTAAGGTCAGCAACTCATATTGAACTGGACTTCAATTCCTGGGTAAATTCTAGAATGGCTCATTAAGGAGATGGATGGCAAACATCAAGAAAGGGAAGTGGTCATTATAAAGTGGCAGCATGCATTCATTAAGAAAGCGTGCATAAAAGCATATTAGTAACAACCATAGTTTATTGATTATACATAGAGTTATTGACTTAGGCTCAGGAAGATCTGGGGTCAAATCCACCTCTGACACATCCCCACTGTGTGACTTTGGGCAAGTCATTGAATGTCTTTGGACCTGACTTAATTTTCCATTCTGTAAAATAAAGACTTGGCCTCAAAATTATCTTCCAGCTTTAAATCAGTGATTCTTCCAACAGGATATGGACAAATCATGTAAGACTAAACTGATTTTCCTTTTTTTATAGGATTTCTAAACTAGGATATGAGGAGGATGTTCTGGATATAGTTTATCTAGATTTTAGTAAAAGTTTTGATAAAATATCTCATAATATTCTTTTATAAATATCTGATGGAAAGGTAGGGACTAAATGCTACTGCAATTAAATAGATTCAGAACAGGTTGGATGGTCATACCCATGGAGTCATTTTTAATAATTCAATATAAATGTAGCAGGAAGTCTCTAGCCTAGTGTGCCCCCGGGGACCTGTGTATGGCCCTGGGCTTTTTTTACATGTTATCAATGATTTGGATAGCATGCTCAACCAATCTGCAGGTGAGATCCTATAAATCTGGGAAGGATAACTAATGTGCTTGTTGATAGAATCAGGCTTCAAAGATATCTAGACAGGCTAGGGTCTTGGGCTTTTGAATATAAGAAGATGAAATTAAATAAAAATAAATGGAAAGGCTTGCAATTAGGTACAAAAGTCAGCTTCATAAATACAAGAAGGGGAAGACATGATTAGACAACACTTGTTTAAAAGATCTGGGAATTTTAGTGAATTTAAGGTTCTAGATGAGTCAGAAGTATGATTTGGCAGTCAAGAAAAAAATGAAACTAATGCAATTTGGGGCTGCATTATGAGCAGTGTAAATTCCAGGAAGAGGTAAGTGACAGTCCCACTCTACTATACCTGTTTTAGATTTTATCTGTAGTGTTATGTTCAGTTGTGAATACCACTGTTAAGGAAGAAAGTTAATTTGCTGGAGAATATGCAGAGGAGTAGGGGCAGGTAAGTAGTGCAGTGGATAGAGCACTGGTCTGGAGTCAAGAAGGTATATATGAGTTAAAATCTGGCCTCAGACACTACCTTGGTGACCCTGGGCAAGTCACTTAAGCCCTATTTGCTTCAGTTCTTCACATGTAAAATGGGGACACATGGGAAAAGGATACAGTATCTTTGCCAAGAAAACCCCAAGTGGGATCACCAAGAGTCCGACATGACCAAATAATAACAATACAGAGGAGGACAAGTCGGGTGTTAAAGGGACTTGTGCCGATGGTGTATGAGAGTGGGTTACAGGAACTGGGTACGTTCAGTCTGAAGAAGAGATGACTCAGGGGGGCCATGATATCTGACTTCAAGTATTGAAAGAACTGTTGTGTGGGAAAATTATTAAATTTATTCTCTTTGGGGCAGAATATGGAACAATGAGTGAAATTTGCTAAGAGAGAAATATAGGCCTCATGTCTGGAAAGAATTACTAACAAGTAAAGCTAGACCCAAAGCAGAATGCACTGCCTTGGGAAGTGTGGTTTCCCTTCTCTGAAGGTCTTCGAGTAGAGGCTTATTATAATTTTTCAGTCACATTGTAATAGGGACCCCTTTCATATATATATATATATATATATATATATATATATATATATATATATATGTATGTATGTATGTATTAGGGCTAGATGGCTTCTGAGGTCCCTTCCAACTCTCAAATTCTCTGATTCCATCATTTATCTGTAACTTAGTCTTAGAGAATTGCTTGTGGTCACTGAGAGATTAAGGGACTTATTCATGGTCATGCATCTATATATCTCTATCTCTATCTCTCTATCAATCCATCCATCTATCTATCTGTCTGTGTATATATTAGTGATAGAATTTGAACCCTGGCCTTTCTGACTCCAATGTCTAGCTTTCATCATTTGTACCAGGCTTCTTCTGGAGAGTTTGCATTTTATCTCAGGGGAGTTCTTAACCTCTTGGATCCCTTTTTAGAATAATATTTTCAAGTGCATAAAACACATGGCATTATAAAAGAAACCAATTATATTAAAAGAAATATCAAAATATATTTTAAAAGTTCACAGACCACAGGTGAGAAACTTTGTCTTAGAGGATATTGGAAGGTATGAGAGTTTCTTGAGCAGGTGTGTTAGGCCTCTAATTAATAAATATAAATTTGGTAGCTATATGGAGTATGGATTTGATTGTGTGTGGTTTGTCCTTTGTTCTCAAAGAGGACCATGACATCAGAGACATGATGACATAACTTGCAATTGACTTTGATTTGAGTGAGGGAGAGCTGTGAAAAGTTACCAGCCTCACTTTCTACTCTAGAGCCATCTGGGTAGAATGGTCAACTATTGATCGGGACAATTGGAGATGGCACAGGATGCAGTGGGAGAGCTTTGCCCTTTTAAGCTATGGTCTTTTCAAGTTCTCACTCACAGGGAGGCAACACCCATTCAGTGAATAGGCCTCTTTATAAGAAGTGAGTCAAGGGATGGCCCCTTTAATCAGAAAGAAAAGAAAAATCAAACTAGGAGGGGAATACCCTCAGGGTTGCTAACTGAGGCAGGAGGGCCCCAAAATAACCATTAAGTGGTGCTTCGGTAGGGATCTATGGTTGTCTGATCCAAGAGATCCAGAGTGAATTGGGATTAAGGCTTGGTTTTGGAGAAAGAAATCTAGCCAGTAAACCCCAAATTAACTAGGTAGATTTTGGCCATCAAAATTCACTTTCCTTTGGGCAGAACACCCTCAGGTAAGGGAAGGAGAGAAAAACAAGGAGGCTTCAAGTATTTACAGAGCTGTTGTGTGGAGAAGTTATTAAATTAATTAAGGGGCTGTTGCAATAGTTCAGGCAAAAGGTGATGAATACCTGATCTAGGGTAGTGGCCATGTAAGAGAAGGAATTACATGGGAAATAATCTTTGCCATCATGGTTGTATATGTTGTAATGTTAAATTGGGTTTTCAGTATCAAGTATGATAGTGCTCTCAATGCTTTATTATTATCAAATTCATCAAATTAAAGATGTTGTTCTTTCAACTAAAAGTACAGGGCAACAGTTTGCTTCTTTATTCTAAAATATAATAGATTCTAATAAAATGCATAAAACAATAACAGTAAGCCTCCAGTACAAAAACTTGATATACCCAAAAGCAAATTATAATAAATAGGCTTATAAAGAATCATCCAAGACCAGGAATCTTCATATGAATTTATTCCCAAAACTAGACATATGAATAAACCCTTCTTCAATGATGATTTGGTAAAGGATAAACTGCTACTTTTAAATAGGTCTCCATGGTAATGCTCTGTCAAATACAATTAATTTACAATCACAGAATAAACAAAATGCAAATGTTAGTTTTGTTAAAAAAAAAATAAGGTAAGCCATTAATTTAAGCATTCATGCTTTTCAAATCCTTTCTTTTCCTATAGAAAATAGGAACAAGCTAATCTACAACAACTCTTTCAAAACATTGAAATTAAGCAGCGCATGGTAATGGAAACACTTATATTCATCTAATAACCTCTAAATGGTTTTTCCATTGAACTTCTCATTAAAGGTTAGCCACCTACTATCTCTAGTTACCAAAATCATTATGGGGTTTTTTTTTTTTTGCCTTTAAATATACCTCACTCCCAAAATTCCATGCATTTCTACCACCCTTTGACATTTATTCACTATCCACAATTCCTAAAATTCTCTATTTAAAATACTTTTATCCACAGAGTTATGTGGGGATTGAAGATGCTGAGTAGAGAGCAAATAGGTATGGAGAATACTAAGGAATTTGTTCCAGTAGGAGCCCAGTATAAAATGTCTTGTTATTGCATGGATTTGAATTCACTGCTGGTTAAATTATATCCCTTGAAATAAACTCATATAGTAAAAAGGATGCTATAACATAATACGGCTCCTAATAACAACCTGTCTCAATAATGCTAAATATTCCAGTCTATCTTTGGTACAAATCTTTCTGATGTTACAGGTTGAAACCAATTCATGCCTGTCCTTCCTATATAACTCTTTTCCATAAACATTCCACATGTTTGACTCTTTACTCAGCTTATTTGAAATCACATAGATGTTAATGGGGTACACAAGTTCTCCATCTACTTTTACCTGGTGACCAGCACACCTTTTTCTGTCACACATTGGTTTTATGATATTTTTATACTACTTCCCCTTTGTAATTCACTTTTAGTAAAACATTGCAACTCTTTGTTTATACTACTGTTTCCATGTCCATTGCCCACTGAATGATTCTCACCTTTGAGTCTTCCAAGATTGGTCTTCCATGACAGTATCACTAGAAGAATCATTGACATTAAAAATATTAATCTTTTTTCCAGGAAGAATCTTGGTTACTGTTATGTTTTTGACTGGATAATTTTAGGGATTATTCAGAAACCATTACATATGCAAAATAAAGAAGACTTCAATTCAAAGTTTCCAACTTCAGGAGTTAGTGAGGTGGAAAGGTGAATAGAGGCCTGGAGTTGAGTACCCAAGTTCAGATTTGGCCTCAGACACTTACTAGCTGTGTGACCTTGGGCAAATTATTTATACTTCTTACAGTTTCCTCAACTATAAAATAGGGATAATAATAGCACCTACCTTGAGGGATGTTGTGATGATCAAATGACATAACATTTGCAAAGTGCTTAGCACAGTGCCTGATATATTCAGTTCTAGCTATCATTATCATCATGTCAATATTATGATTAGCATCATTATCCTTATTAGTTATTAAAGAATGGTTTAGAGTTTATCTCTTTCTCTTCCCTAAAAACTCATTTTCCTTATAACCAATAAATTCAGTTGCCAAACATAGATGATTTTTGAGGCTAGTTCTTAATTTTGTCCTGCTCTTTCTACTTATAGCTTCTCTAAGAAAAAGTCTAGGGGAGGCACACTCTAGCCTCAGAATTTGATGTATTTGTTCTAGAGTACGTGCCTTTTCTCTCCTGAGCACTAATATCACATCACCAACTACTTATTGGCTGTTTTGAACTTAATATCACTTAGTCAACTCACTCAATGTGTCCAAAACAGGACTTAATATTTTTCTACATTTACATCTACCTCTCCTTAACTTTCCTATTTCTGGCAAGGGAAGCATTATCTTTCTAGGCCTTCAATCTCAAAGGCATTTTCAACTCCTCATTCTTTCTCACCGAACATAACCAATCAATTGCTAAGTCTTATTGATTCTCCCTCCACAATATCTCATCCATCCCTTTCCTGTCACTCTCACAGTCACCACCCTAGCTTAGACCATCGTTATCTAGACCATTGCAATTCTCTAATTGGTCTTCCTACCTCAAGTCTCTCCTGTTCATCTGCACAAGACTCTCCATTCTTTATATAGTCATTTAAGTGTTGTTCCTAAAGTACAGTTTTGAAATCATGTCAGTGCCCACGTTGGTAAACTCCTATGTCTCCCCATTACCTATGAGAGCAAATCCAAACTCCTTTGTTTGACACACCTGGTTATGATCTGCCATTCTGGTCTTTTTACACATTATTACCTAACACATATCATGTGGCCCAGTCATACTAGCCTTCTTGATGTTTCATTTCCCAAAGCTATCACAGGTTGGAATCACTCAACAATTATTTATGAAGATTCTATCCCATGTCAGAGGCAGGTAGGTGACCCAATGGATAGAGTGCTAGTCCTGGAGTAAGGATAAATCTAAGTTTCAATCCAGCCTCAAATACTTACTAACCATGTAACCCTGGGCACATGACTTCTGCTTGCCTCAATCTCATCTTTAAAACGGGATAGCACCTCTCTCCCAGGATTGTTGTGAAGATAAAATGAGATAATAATTGTAAAGTGCTTAGCACAGTGCCTGGAACATAGTAAATGCTGCATAAATCTTAGTTTATTATTATGTCTACTGACATGGCTCATTTTTTACTGGCTCTGTGCTAGGTGATAAAGACACCCAAAAAAGGAAGATCTTAACTCTAATGGAGCTTACATTCTATAAAAGAATATTTCCTTTCTATTTTAGAATGACTACATTCCTTCAGGCCAAATGCCATCTCCTATAAAAGACCTTTACTGATATCCCCAGCTGTTGGTGTTTCCCTTCCATACTCAACATATTTATTTTCTCTATATTGTATGTAGAAACACACACATATGCAATACACACATATATGGAGGCTGAACATATATATCAATATATATGAACATATATATATACGAATATAATGTAGCTGAACAGATAACTTGTCAATGAATTCAGATTTTGAAAAGATACAGAAAAGAAATAGATGAGTAAAGTAAACTAGGCATGAATACAAGAGGGACAAAGGCAGGCCCTAGCATGCCACCGTGTTTTAATGTGAGCTGAGATATGACAAAGAAAAAACAAAAAAAACATATAATTTTTTAAAAGTGCTTTTTCCAGCTAGTTAGGAACAAGAGGGAGATCAAAGAAGGGCTAGGATCTCTGCTGGGAATGGGAATATAGGGGAAGAAAATAGTGATGGATTGTGGAACCACTTTAATTTCTATTTTGCTTCTGTTACCATCACACAATGAATACATCAACAGGCACTTATCAAACTCTTATTATGGCCAGATACTGTGCCAGTCATAAATATAAAGAGAAAGAGAGAGAGAGAGAGAGAGAGAGAGAGAGAGAGAGAGAGAGAGAGAGAGAGAGAGAATGAGAACAGAAATATAACCTGAACCCCAAACCTTAAGTTCCAAAGCTTACCTACTATTCATTTATCAACGAGGCCAAGGGGCCTCTCTATTTATATCATTCAAAATTGTAAGAAATGACAAGTTCTCGTTTTTTTTAACTTTAGAAATTTCAAAGCCTTGACCAAAATACTTCACTTCTTTTAAGTTGTAATTTATGTTTCTTCCAATATGTAACAATGGAATAGAGTATCCAATGTATATTTCTTAGTGTCATGAGTGGTACAGCAGTGGCGAGTCGATCCCTATTATTTTAAGTATGCTTTTTTTTTTTTTTAAAAAGTAGTATTTTTTTTTTAAAAAAAGCATTTCAGCAAAACCTCAACTACAAATTTAAAGAACTTTGACTTATAGCATTAAAACAGTTGTCCAAACATTTCCCCCAGTACCCTTTGGTTGATTTCTCTTTGAACAAATACAGAAAACAACATCTAGAACATATTCTTTTTCCCTAAGATTTTTGCAAATATAAACAACCTGAAATGTTTAAATTGTCACAGTCATTCTTTTTTTGTCAATTTGCTGAGTCAAGGACTCAGGAAAGCATTAATATACTTATTTCACCAATGATAGTTTTAAGCTGTCCTCTCCTTACTTCCAAATTAATATCCATTATAGTAAAATTTCTTTGTCAAATTTCAGCACTTTTGCTTATTATCATCTTACAGTCAAGAGAACATCAAATTATATTCATATGCCTATTAAACCTTTCACCCTTAAAGGTAGCCCACTGGATTCTTTCCCTCTTTTGAGAAAAAAAAAATTAACTAAATGTAGGGTTCATTGCTTCAAAGAAAAAGCATGGTAAAGTCTGTCAGAGTATTAAATGTGACAGAGTCAATGTCTCTGTGGTGCCCTAGTTTTTCTCATGCTTCAGGGTGGTCTGATATTACTGAAACCTCAACAATAGAAGGTCATTCAGCTAGATAGCAAAAACATATTGAATATTTACTGTGTTTATGCTACAATAATATTTGCTAAGTATGGAGGGTCTTTTCTATTTGATTATAGTGAAGGCCTACAGAGTCGACTGCTTGTTCATGCATTCATTTGTTTTTTCATTCATTCATGGGTTCTTCCATTTCTTGGTTAATCTATTCATTTTAATACATTAGTTTTAACCTTTGACCCACCATAAGAAACAAGACATGGTGATCTTTAGAAAACGGGGTGTCAAGTTGCTAACCCCTCCTTTGCCTTGCTTCAAGAGGAATATGTAAAAAAGGGTCAAGGGAAACACCTTTCTCAAAAATACTCACCTCTACCCCACATCCCACCAAGTAAAAGTTAATTTAGATTTACAAATTCTTCTTTGAAAATGCAAATACTCTTTCCCACCTTTAAGTCTATGGAGTACTTACTCTTTGATTTATCTTTTATTTTTTTAGCTTTTTGGGGGAAGGAGGGCAATTGGGGTTAAGTGACTTGCCCAAGGTCACATGGATAGTTTTTGTGTTAAGTGTCTGAGTCTGGATTTGAACTCAGGTACTCCTGACTCCAGGGTCCATGCTCTATTCACTGCACAACCTAGCCACCCCTCTTTGGTTTATCTTAATGAGATAATCAGACTGGTTTCCTCTTTAGAATTATTATTATTATTATTATTATTATTGTTCTTATTAATTTGCTTTTTGGAGGGCAACTGGGGCTGACTTGCCCAAGGTCACATGGCTAATTTTTTGTGTTAAGTGTCTGAGGTTGGAATTGAACTCAGGTCCTCCTGACTCCAGGGCCGGTGCTCTATTTACTGTGCCACCTAGCCGCCTCTCCTCTTTAGAATTACAATAAGATTTCACTCTTCTTAAGACTTAGCTAATATCTATCCCCCACCTCCCTTTAGGAAAAAAAGGCTTTTCACTTTAATCATAAATTCTTGCAATGGTAGAGACCTCAGTGATCAGGATAATGATGAATACAAACAACAGACAGGAGTTCTGCAGACTGAGTTCAAACCTAGTATCCAAAACTAGCTTGTGACCCCAGGCACATCGTTTTAACCTTTTTCTCCTTCTGTGAAATAAGGATAATAACAATAACTACATCTCAGGGTTGTTTGGAGGATAAAAATGAGAAAACTTTTTAAAAAGCATTTTGCAAACAAACCTTAAAGCACTATATTCATGTTGTTGGTGGTGATGGTGGTGGTGGTGGCGATGATGATGATGGTGGTGATGATGATGATGATGATGATGATGATGATGATGATGATGATGGTGATGATGATGATGATGATGATGATGATGATGCACTGTTCTTAAACCCTCTCTATAACAAAATGAGTTAGGCAAGCCAAATCAATAGCAACCATATCTCACCACAAATATGCAACATTTCCCAAATTACACACTTGTAATTCCTCCTCTCTGTATAGAGGAAAGGAAAGCGCATTTTATTATCTGTTCCACAGAGCATTTTAAAAGTATTTTTGCAATACTCTATGTTTACACACACACACACACTCATATATATATATATATATATATATATATATATATATATATATATATATATATATATATATATGTATGTATTCTAAATATCACTGGGTTCATGGTAGGGAGGGAAAGACAAGGGTGCAATAAAGACATTAGGTGGTGTGGTCAAAGCACAACCCTGTCAGTTTTGAAGTTTTATTCAGGTCACTGATGGCAGTCAGAAAATTATGTTGCCCTAGTGTAATGTTAATGGGATTTAAGATCTTCCCTGCTCGTTAATAGCTCTCTTGTGGAGCCCATTAAGGGAAACTTGCTTAGGGAAGGCTTGCTTGTAGAAAAGACTTTCACACCTTTTGCTAATTTCTAATTAGGCGCTGAGTCAGGAGGGTTATGATGCCTTCTGATTCTGGGAAGTATATATATATATATATATATATATATATATATATATATATATATATATATATATACTCTGAGTTGTTATTTTGCTTTGGGGGCTCACTTATGAGAAGGATCTTGTGATTCCCTGGTCGAGATTCTGAATGTCCATATGTTTAAAGCTCCCCGACAGCTCAGATGTAAAGGCTCTCTCAATCCAGGGATGTATGTAAAGTGAATAATTTATTCAGGCAGTCAGAACCCTGTCTGTTGGACTTTATTTCTCTGCTTGTATTTTCTGTTTGTATTTTCTTTGAAGTTCAGGGTTCTGACTTTTCCCCTGGACTTGTGAATGTAATTAAAAAAGACTTTTGACCCCTTAAACAGCTATCTTTCCTAGTAAAACAGATCTAAGAACCTGTGCTAGCAGTCCTTCTGGGTATGCCAGTGTGGTGTGATTGGTGCCACACCCAGAGAATGTTGTTTCCCTTGACTGAGCCCCCAATCCTGGCTCTATGCCTTAGGCAGAACCACTGGGTTAGCTAGGTATCCCTTTTCCCAGGTTGACTAGGAATCCAATAATAAAGACAGATATTACTTTGAGAATCTGGTCTTGTTTTCTTCTTTACTTATTTAGCACATAACTACCTAATTGATTCCATTTTAAATGTTTGCACACTTCCCCTAATAATGATGATAATGTAATATTCTCAATGGTATAATTGCTACTGTGACCTAAGTTCACAGTTCAAAGTCTTTTACAGTTGCATTTCAGTTTGTTGCTTCTGAATCGAAATTCTGTTACCTTTTTAAAAAATGGAGGCTGATGGATACCATCAGCATATTTATTATGAACATCTCATTAATTCCCTTTGTCAACTTTCTTCTTTTTTAATCAATTAAAAAATAATGTTTCCCAACTTTCAGCTAAGAAACATATAAGGCTATATTTCATCCGTATAAAATAAGATTTTATATTTAAAAGAGATAGTGACCTCTATTTCTCCATCCTTAAAATGACTTTTGGATCCTATGATCCTATGCATAAATAAATAACACAATAATAGATTATATTAGCATTGCTGTTTATAAGGCTGTAAAGTACTTTTCAAATAACACTTCCCCTCCCATCTTATAGAAGAGGGAATTGAGGCTCAGTGACTTGTCCATGGTAATGCCAATTTATAAGGACCAGAGCCAGGGCTTAAACCCACACTTTCAGCCTCTCAATCACTACTAGGTCCTTTCCATAACTATCAGAGGTTATATTGTTCACCATCAAATTACAATCTCCCCCATATACCCTTACCTACACAATCTTCTATCTATACTTTCATGAATCATTTTACTTCATTAGGCTTGAATTTTTAAGATTCTAAGTTCACTGAGAGCTAGGCTTGTATTTCACTTATTATATGGAAGGTATTTCAAAACAAACCAACCAGTTTCTGAAAAAACAAACTCAGTATCCATAAAGTTCCAGCCTTTAAAAATTCAAGTGAAATAATGCATAAAGTACTTTATAAACATCAAACAAAATGCTTTATGAATATCAGTTATTATTTTCTTTTTACTAAATTTGTCATATTCTGAAATCATGAACCAATTGGAATGATGATGCCCTTGCTAAAAACTTTTTAACTCCCCTTGGAATTGTCTTGAAAGCTAGCAGTTGCATCATGGTGTCAGTGGCACGTGAAAGCCTTGTGATAATATCTGACCAATAAGTAATTAGTTGTTACTGATGTTGTGATAATGATCTGTTTTCCCTTTCGAAGCTCCATCTCTAAAATTTTAGACAACCAAGGGAATTCAGCTTTGATAGATTTCATTCTTTGAATCTTCCAGCTTCTAAATGCAGTGAGCAAAGGAGAATTGAAATTTGGAGGAATTAAAGAAAAAAATATATATTTTATACCACTTAATGTGTCTGGGAAAAAATCTCTAAAACCTCCTGCATCAATGAGTTAGTCCTGGGGTGGTGAACCTGTGGCCTTGAGGCCACATGTGGCCCTCTAGGTCCTTGAGAATTCAGTCAAAGGGCCTCACTTGAGGATCTAGAGGGCCAATGTGGACTCAAAGCCACCCCTGGGTTGTTAGTCCATAAATAGTGGTAATAAGGGTCAATGTTCCTCTTCCACTTCACTTGACTCTCCTAAAGCTTGATAAAAGGAATGGAAGGGACAAAACTAGGGATATTAGAGAAGAAAGAGGGAGCCCTGTATAAAGCATATTGACAATACGTGGGGGCAGAAGGTCAGAAGATGTCACCTCCTGTAGCAGCAAGCACCCCAAGTGTCCTCAGGGTTTGCTGCCAACACAGGTTCCTGGATCTGCTTTGACAAAGGAAAGCAACTCAAAATGGGTTAACAAGCTTATTTTAATCAGTCAGATGTGTATCATTTACCTAGTTCAGGGGAAAAAGGTCAGCACCCCAAACTTCAGAATATACAGACAGAATTATCAAGACAGAAATAGATCAAATAGACAGTTTCCAAACTGTCCAACCATTACATCCATACCAAACAACATCTGGGTTTCAAAGCCAGGGGGCTCTGGACAACGGCTTTCCAGAGTTTCATCTGATCAAATCACAGAACACTTCTCAAGGTGAGCCCCAAAACAAAGCTTCACATCAGGGCTTATATAGCCTTCTCCTGGCTCAGAGAATGTAACAACCTTTTGGACCCACTGGCCAATCAAAAAGTATCTACTGAAAAACAAACCTCCCACCCCAGGCTCCATGTGCACTTTAGCCTAGGGGCAGGGAAGATCTTTAAAATTTACATTCCCATTACACCTCCTAAAGCTAAAACTAACAAAAATCTATATAAAGTGAATGAGATAATCCATCTGTCTTACTTTGCCTAAGAAATGGTACATAAATGGGTTTGCTGATTAGACTGTGAATTAGAATTCCCAACTAAGGTAGATAGCAATCTAAAATAGGAGACAGCTAGGTTGGATGGTGAATAAAGAATAGTAGTTACGAAGACCAGAGTTCAAATCCAGTTTCAGACAATGACCAGCTAAATGACCCTAGGCAAGTCTTACCTTACCTCTCTAAGCCTCCGTTTCCTCATCTCTAAAATGGGATAATACCACATGGGGTTGTGGTGAGGATTCAATGACTTAAGGTAAATATAAATAATGTAATCTATTCTACTGTATTGGAATGCATGGAAAATTAGATCTGTCTGTATCACTTATTCCTGTGCAACCCTATAGAAAAGAAAGCTCAATCTGGAGTTAGACTACCAGGACTCAGCTTCCATGTGAGGCACTTACCACTTGTGTGACCATGGATAAAACCTTATTGGATTTTTGTTTCCTTGACTATAAAATGAAGAGGTTGAACTAGAAGTCCTCTGAGGTCCCTTCTACCTCTAAATCAAATGACCTTCTGATTAATCAGCAGGCAGAGAGGTGGTGTCTTTAAATACACTCAAAAGATAGAGCACTGGCCCTAGAATCAGGAGGACCTGAGTTCAAATTTGACCTCAGACACTTACTAGCTATGTGACCCAGGGCAAGTCACTTAATCCCATTGCTTCCCAATAAATAAATAAATACATTCAAAAGAAAATCATATGGGTAAATAAATTGTATACTATGTGCTATGTATAATGTTGGATATTATATGACATATATTTAAATTTTGCTAAGTAAAAATAGGCATTATTACAGCAGGTGTAGGTCTTCCACTGAAGTTTGGCAACAAAGCTTTACTTTAGCACAGAGGTGACAAATTGAGAGACTATTCATATGGAGTCCATTGAATCCAGAAAGCCCTGAGCATTGGCCTGGTCACAGACCAGATGTCTTTTAGCTTAGCCTAGTCTGAAGTAACTGTTAGATTTTTTTTAATGGCCACAGCAACACTCAAAAAGCATCTACTAAGTTGTTAGAGAAGTTACAGTTTGTGTTGGCAGAATGATCATCCCCATCAGTGACAGCTCAGATCCTTCTGAGTATTGAAGTAGGCAATGATACATGAGGAATTGTAGGGAAATCTCATGAGTTATCATGACTAACCCATAGAAGGAAGCATGGAAGAGACATTAATGATTGCATGAGAGAAAAATTACATTACCAAATAGAAATGGTCTTTGCATTTTTTCTAACACTTAGAACAAATAAAAATAGACCATATCTAAAATGATTGATAACATTGTAATTTCATGGCAATATATTGTTTAATACATAAAATAACAGTGACATTCATGTTATATTTGCTTATGTTAAAACATGAATAACAAAGAAGTTTTCAAGACCAAGGTTAATATTCAGATTTAAGCAGTAGAAGAAGAATTTGCGTTTTACTAGGTCTTTTCTTTAAAGGCCAGGGAAGTGAGGAAAAACATAATTTAAAATTGATTCTTCAACTTTAGTATGATTTGCATTTGGAAGTTTGAACTTAGAACATTAAACACAAGAGCCAAGATATTAGTTTTCTTAAGTCATATTCTGATAACTTAAAAAACACACACATCTGTTTGTATATGTGTGTATATATGTCAACATATATACATACATATGTGTATCTTTATGTGTGTATATATATCTTTACATATATACATATTAACATTGTCATCATTGTTGTTCAGTCTTGTCCTACTCTTTGTGAGTTCATTTGGGGTTTTCATGGCAAAGATACTGGAGTGGTTTGCCATTTCCTTTTCCAAGTCATTTTACAGATGAGGAAACTGAGGCAAACAGGGTTCAGTGACTTCACCAGGGTCATATAGCTGGTAATTTTCTGCAGCTAGATTTGAACTTGGGAAAATGAGTTTTCCTGACTCCAGGCCTAATGCTCTAGCATCTGGACCACCTGATGCCCCAAGGTTTGCTATTTCATTCTCCAGTGGATTGAGAAAAACAGAGGTTAAGTATCTTGCCCAGAATCACACAGCTAGTAAGTTTCTGCGGCTAGATTTGAACTCATGTTTAGGTCTTTCTTCCAGACCCAGTGCTCTATCCACCAGGCATCATTTCAACTCAGATTCATTTAAGTTTTCATTCTTTTTTTGTACCAAATTCAGAACTCTCTTACTTTCCAACACTTACAGAAAAACTGCATATTTTCTAAATATTCCCTCTTTGAATCATTGCACATCCATTTTTGGAAGTCTGCCATCAAAATGCAGAAAACATGAACTGTGGCTCTAGTGAGGTATCTGGTATGAAGACTTAAAAAGAAACAGTCAAAAAAAACCCAGAATGATAGTTTGAAAGCAGAACTCATATACTCTTCCACTGAAAACAGATCCACTGTGGTTCTTTCAAGTGCTTTTGGAAAATCATCTGGAAGACATTGACATATCCATTATAAATCACAGACCTGAGCCCTTCCTTTTCCCCCACCTAGGGAAAGCTGTGATACAGGGAATGAAGAAGCTTAATTTGTAGGCAGAGGGCCTTACGTTCTATTCCTTGCTTTCTCAGCTGTTTGATGTGGGGCAAATAGCTTCACTTTGAGGGCTCTCACTCTCCTCTTCTTTAAAATAGAGAGTTTGGATTATATTATCCCTTCCAGGGTCAAATCTCTAACTCTTTATACTAAGTACATCACAAAAAAAGATACTCAGAATATTATTTGATATAGGATTATGTAACCAAATAGCCTTGCTAGGTCTTAAGATATAATTCAATTCAGCAATCATTTCTTGAAAGTGTCTACTGTTGTGCAAGGCACTGTGTGAGATTCTGAAGACTGTGACTGTAAGTTGTTTATTTTCATTGTGATTGAGGTGAAAGAAGTCTAAAATAAATCTACATATTAAAACATCATACAAATTGACTTACCATCTCATCTTCTCTGAATATTCAAATGACATATTTGTAGGGGAAAAATGGAAATACCTTCTAACAAGTACACCTGTGTTTGGATTGTCCCAATTTTTTTTTTTAAAGTAAGTGTAATTTTAATGATGCTTTGAAAGTGAAACACATGAACTTTCAAAAAGAGAATCATAAACATACAAACAAAAAAACTCTTCTAACACCTTCTTCCCTATGCCAGGTATACCTCAGTCTCTTGGGGAATTGGAGGGGAAAGAGAGATTAGGTTCATGGTTTTAACTCAGTTTCTAAAGAGCACAGCCCAATTTCCAACCCCTTAACATCCCTCTGGTTGGAATCTCAGACACCATGGCTTCTACAGACTTTCTTGCCAAGGCTGGCTGCATCATTCCACCTGTAATTCTAGCTCCAAGTTGATATACCTTGAAATCCTGGGTCCCTTGGAATCATGAGCACCCGAGAGTGAGAATAAATAACACTCTGTCTCTCTCTGTCTCTGTCTCTGTCTCTCCCTCTCTCCTACAGTCTCCTTTGTCTTGCAAGGGAAGTCAAGTCCTTCCCCTTTCACCAGTTTAGTTCATGGCATCCATGCTGAAGAGTGCAGCCAAAAAGATGGCAGAAAAGTGCAGGCAGGCTTAATTTTGCTACTTTTAAAGAATCAGGTAACTGATCAAGGGATGCCACCCCCACTCACATGGTAAGCAACAAAATGGGTTCCACGCTAAGTAAACTGGACATACTTAAAAGGCCCCTCAGGGACATCTCCATGAATCAAACAGGGTATTCCCAGAGCAACTCAGCTTACACATGTCCCTTTGTTTGAAATTTGCTGTCATTTTTTAACACTGTATTACAAAGGAAAAAGAAATAATCTTTGTTAAGTTAGGTATTTTGCTTTTTGGTTCATAAATTATGATCAACAAAATATTAGAGTAAGAAGAGAATAGTCTTTCAAATGGAGCCCCAAATAGAATTGGTTCTATTTGCTTCTACAAAGATACTAGTTTTGTCTTCTAAAACTAGGCAAACATTTTAACAAATAGAATATTTAAAATTTCCCTAAACTGGTATAGCCAAAAGAATTCCACGTAAAAATTTGTTCTTAAGCTTTGAAGACTTAGATCTTGAAAAAAATGTAATGAGCATTGTCCTTCCAAATCTACATTCCTTCTATGTGCAAAATTTTTGCTTGCACAATTAGAAGTTAGGAGACTGAAAACAGTTTTCTCGATTTATGTTCCTTTAAAAATAATAAATGCTGTTTTCATCTTCCTGTATTATTTTAAAAGAAAATTAATCAGTCTGGTAAGCAATCATTATAATAGTTTTATATCATAATAAATCATGACACCAACCTGAGCTGTGATAACAGGTATGAATAATGACTTTTCTCTGAAAACCTTGAAAGCATTCCTAAATACAAAGTTATTATAGCATTTCAAAAATGGTTTATTTCTCCTACATGATCTTTCCTAGAAAATAGAAGACAAAGAAGCAGAGAAGTATAGTATTCATTCTTAATTCATTCAGTGATATAATGAGCATTTATTTAGCACCTATTCTGTGTGAGGCACTATGGTAAGCTCTAGAGATGTAAAACCAAGAATGAAATAGGCCCTGCCTTCAAGAGGCATATATACTAGAAAGACTATTGAATCAGGAAGTGGAACTCCTAGATTTGACCTTCAGCTCTTCTACTTTCTAACTATATTACTTTAAGCAAATCACTTCATTTTTATGGGCCTCAGATTCTTAAAGGAGCTAGACCAGGTGGCCTCCAAAATCTCTTCTAGCTGTTATTCTGTGGTGCCTTTTAGGAGGTGCAACCTCCCCCCCCAAAAAATTAGCATTTTATTTGACATAGTACTACATAATTTAACAGCCTTCCTAATTCTTGGGTTATAATTCAATTCATCCAAAATGTATTAAATGCCTACTGTCTGCAAGGCCTTGAGGCACTATGATAGAATTGATGATTATAAGTTATTTACCTTCATTATAACCAAGATCAAAGAACATTAGAGTAAACCTATGCATATTAGAGAGAATTAGATAATGTAACACTCAAGTACATAATTTCTTAATAGTCATGTTGAATTTTTATGAAAACAAATTAAAATAAACCCCTTTGGAGGGGGCACTGGATTAGTCTTAGACACTTACTAGCTGTGTGACGCTGGGCAAGTCACTTAACCTGGGTCTGCTTTAATTTCCTCAGCTGTAAAATGGGGGTATTAGCATCTAGCACCCAGAGTTGTTGTGAGGATCAAATAAGATAATATTTCTAAAGCACTTTGTTAACCTCACAATGCTTTATAAATGCTAGCTATCCAGTTAGCTAGCTCGTAATAGTAGCTAGTAGCATTAGTAGCTAGTAGTAGTAGCAGCAGTAGTATTAATGCCTGTATGTTACATATTTCTGAAGTGCAAGTGAACATGAACAGCACATTGTTGACTATTCCTTAAGATGAGAGGAAATGGGATTTTGAATAAAATATTACTTCTAACACCTATAACAATATCATCTAGATATTGGCATAATTTATGACATTGTTATTAAGTAATACTAGAGTTCAGGACTGTAGGAAACTATTCACTAGCACATGCTAGTTTTAGCAATAAACAAAATGAAGATAAAAAGATATCTAGGATGTCCCAAAAGTCTTGGTGCAATGGTATGTTTTAATCGCTCTTTTTGTCTGTTTTTCTTTCTCCTCCAGGCATGTCCATGGCAGCATAAGGAAAAAAAAATACTAGCATATAAAGATTATTGTTGTTCAGTCATTTCAGTTGGGTCCATCTCTTTGTGACCTCATTTGGGGTTTTCTTGGCAAAGATACTGGAGTGGTTTGCCATTTCCTTCTCCAGTTCACTTTACAAATGAGAAACCAAGGCAAACAGGATTAAGACTTCCCCAGCCTTATACAGCTAGTGTCTGAGGACGGATTTGGACTCAGGAAGATGAGTCTTCCCGACTTCAAGCCCAGTTTTCTATCCATTTGACCATCTAACTACCCCCCCTCCCCCTTCCAGGATATAAAGATAAAAGGGAAATATTAATTCTGATTGATTAATAATATTAATTAGCTCTATTCTGTTTAGTCTTCTTTAATCATAATGAACCCTACTTTTTTAAACCAAATAGAAACCAGGCTGATGGAGTTGTGTGTGTGTGTGTGTGTGTGTGTGTTTATTTTAGTGTTAACATTTTTTTAATGGAGAGGAGAGTTTCACAATGGTATCTGGCAATAGAGTTAAATTTATTTTGTTAAACTAGGTAGGAACCCTAGGTATCAGCTCTACAATTTAGAAAATTCTTTATTAAACTCTATTGGAATTAAGTACATTTCAACTATATAAGGTTAACAGCTATTCCATGATGTATGTGTTTTGTAAAATCCATTATGTAGACAGATTTAGCCACGGAAGATAATTGATTAACCTAGGATTGTGCTATATAATGAGTTGGTGTCAAATCTGATTTTGTTCCTTGGACCAAAAAAAAGGTGAGGCTTTAACATTTCCTGCCCTCCACTCCAGCACAGACCACCAGTTAAGAGACTAGCTCCTCTCTTAACAAGGTGCTTCATGACCTTTGGCTTTACACCTGATAATCCCCAGTTATGGCTACTTGCTCCCAGCAGTTCATCTATAGCAGCAACAGTGAAAACACTCTCCTGGGAAGAAGAGGGAGTCTGCTTTGCTTCTACTTGTAGAGACAAATGTGGATGGGGCCTACAAGTTCCTTCTGCTCAAACACTGACAAGGCCACATTTCTCATCTCTTGACTCTCTCTCTCTCTCATCCCCCACCTAGCCTTGCTTTTCTAGGCTGACAGGGAACCCATTCCTTGAGGAGAGGAGACATTCTTTGATGATGATTAACTGGAACAACTGAACGATAGATTCTGACCATTCATTTCTCTTTTAGCAGCTGCTGCACCTGGATTCTGCCCTGGTGTCTAAAGTGGAGGCAGGGTTTTATTTTAGGGGAAAAAAACATTTTTTGAAAGAAAGAAACATTTAGAACACTTTTAATTACAGATAAGTCATCTCAAGTTGGCTAAATTATTTTCCCCTCTTGTCATAAAATGTAAAATACATCTTTTATTCTCTGCTTGAACCCTCATCACTGTATAGTGGGATATCCCACTGTACGTGGAATTCTCTTCAACAGATGCACCTGAAGTAAACAAAAGTGTTTTGGTAGCACAGGGCACATATTTTCAAGGGTGAATAGTTTGAAGAATCTTTTGCAACGGTATTTTTTATCTAATAACTTACCCCTTTTTCTAATTTTCCTTGTGTCTTTAATGAGTTTTTGCTGAACTGTGAATTTGCCACAAGATGGGATTTTGATGGTGGGAGGGCTCCCTCCACTTGCCTGCAGAATATACAGAAAAGCCATTCATTGATTTAGTAGTTTCATTAAAAAAAACAATGCCTTTTCATAAGGTGTGCTTTTGCAGTTTTTACAAATAAGAATTTGTTCAGGTAGTCTGAACATTTTAAGGAGACTAAGTAGATATGTGAATTTCTCCTAATAAAAATGAAAAATCAAGGAGTGGCATTTCAGGAGTTAAAAACCCAACTCCACAAATTATTGTGCTATTCAGGGTATAATTTATCTTTGCAGAAATGTATTATGTTGGGTATTTGATTAGGTTGTCCCAATATACAATTAATCAGTTAACTTCAATATCATCCCTCAGAACTATTAATTAATCTGTTAGAGTGTAAGCCAGGCGCTTCTTCCTCTTCTTCCACCCCTCTCCGTTAAAAAAAAAAAAAAGCATATACTTCCATGTAAAGATGCTTTTATCAATGTCATATGAAGGTTGCCATGTGACTTACTTTTTTTTCTTTATTAGGTTAATCAAATTAATCAACCTTAAAGGGTTTGGATTCAGCCAGCAGTTTTAATGGGGTGAAACTTAAGCAGAGTAGAGGAGAAAAATACCATCTCTTGTATGCCATGAAAATAGTTTCAGAACATATCTATCTATACACACACACACACACACACACACACACACACACACATATAAGTATATATAAATCCCAAAAGCCATATGTGATTCTCTTTGTATGTATGTAAAGAAAAAAGATTTTGGAGTCAGCAATTATATTTGGAAATATAGATTTTGGTATTGCTATGCTAAAACAGACAGCATTGAGTTAGAACAGAGAACCACACTTAGATGACTTGGGTGCAAATCCTACCTCTGAAATATACTGGCTGTGTATTAAATGTTAAGGCAAGTCATTTCATCCGTCAGTATCCAGGCAACTCTCTAATGCTCCAAGACACAGAACAGTTGCTGATCTATATTAATAGAGGGAGTTTAGGATTGAGGTGTTGGGGAAATTGCTACACCAGTGAAATCATAGTTCCAGATTATAGAAAATTGTTATACTGTGCTGTGATAATCTGGAGACAGTAGTATAGCAAATAGGACTGGACAGGAAATCAGGAAGACCTGTTTTGACACTTAAAAGCTGTGTGAGCTTTGTACCTTAGTTTCCCCATCCATAAATGAGAGAATTTGAATCACTGGCCTCTGAGGTTCATTTCAGCTCAAAGTGCCTCATGACTTTCTGATTCACTATGGCATATTCCACTAAAACTGAGAAGTTAAAGCTCAGCTGACTTTCTGTAATTCAGATGACTTCCACTGAGGATTTTCAGGCAAATATTTTCTTTTTTTAAAATTTTTATATTTTCACTTTTTACTATCAATGTGATAAACTTTTTAATATGTAAAGAACAAAAAGAATCACATGAAATTGTGAGCTTGCTGTATACATATGCATACACACACACACACACACACACACACACACATATATATATATATATATATATAATAGATTTAATCCCGTAGTGTCAATTCATTTCCTAATACTTAAGAGTATTAACAGATATAACATTACATTTTTGGACCCTTGTAATATCTTAGCCTCTCACCCTGGGGACAGGTTCCTGCAGTGTGTTTTTATATTTGCTCTAAAACAACCAATGCTTTAAGAGTTCCTATTTGTTAATCTTGCTTTTTCTACATAATTCTCTCAAGCTCTTAATTGTATTGCTTTTATGTTATATTCAAAGTGTGAGTGGTATAACTCACCACTCTCACATAAAAGAACTTCAAAAATCCTTCAACTTCTAATTCATTAGATCAATGCCACCAATATAATGAACCGTATTCTTGCCCAGATCACGTTATATCCATGGAATGCGCATTCACCTATGAACTCTTACATTAGACTATGAACTACTATGATCAGGGGTTGGGTTTTTTTTTTTTTTGGTACCTTTTTTATATCTCTAGTGCCTATCCCTGAGCCTGACATGGCATATTTTAGGCATTTAATAAATTCTGGTTGACTTGACTTCTAACTATGTCTCCGTGGGAACTTTGAATGTATAGATATTGATGAAGGGAAAATTTAATAGATATGTGTGTGATCTGTATTATCTCTTGGTGAATTCTAAAATAAAGCCAAGGGCTGGCATTACTAAGACAAGGAAAACAATGGTCACTGATTTCCAACGGGAATATATAAATGAGTTCTACATATTGATTGCTGCATGAATCCTTCCTGTAGAGTTAATGGAAAGAACTTGAGCTTTGCCCCCTCTCGTATATGATGCTTAAGCAGACGTGGTGTTATTCATTAATATGATGTTATTTGTTCAGTGAGGCTTTATCCAGCTGGGATTTGGTTTTGTGTGAGGGATGGATTGTTCGGGACCATAATGACAGAAAAATGAAAAACAAAACAAAATAAATGTGATACAAATGAAAATAATCAACACCAAATCATACATTGAAATGCCTGCAACATAAGGTAAATTGACCTTTAAATGTACACAATACCAATGAGAATGCAAATTGAGGCTGACTTTTCCACTAATGCAAGCTCTTAAAAAGTGATTTTTATGGCATATAAAGCATAAACTTTCCATTCTTGCTTATTTTTTCAAAACATAATTGTTTTTGTTTTGTTTTGTTTTTTTCCAGTAAGAGCATGTTTATAGAAAGTAGTATGGCTGAATATTTGAGCTTGGATATGTGTTCCTTAAGAATTACAAAGCAACTGATTATGCATTTATACTTACTTAAATTAGACTATAAAGTCAGTCAGTTCACATTTAAGTCTAAAAAACTGATGTATTTTTCTTTTTAATAAATACATTGGAGCCCATCCAGAGATAATTTTATCTTAAATCAAATAGAATAAAGTCTCATTTAATCAGAACTCTTAGATAATTAATTATTTTTAGATATAATGTAGCTGAGGCTGTAATAATTTCAGTTTTAAGATATATTTTTTAAAATTAATTTATTTTGAATTGGTATTTTTTGACATTGTGTGTATTATATTTCCCTGCCTTTTAAAGTTGGGTACAGTGGCACTTTCCCCCTAATAACTTGGGATCATTATTATGAATGAATCAAGAGTGAATGAATGAAATGCATTTGTTAACCTCTTACCATGTGCAAAATGGGACAGTGAGGTGGCACAGTGGATAAAGTGCCAGGACTGGAGTCAAGAAGACTCTTCTTCCTGAGTTCAAATCCAGCCTCAGATACTTACTAGTTGTGTGACCCTGGGTGAGACACTTAACCCCATTTGTCTCAGTTTTCTCATCTGTAAGATGACCCAGAGAAGGAAATGGCAAAGCACTCCAGAATCTTTACCAAGAAAACCCCAAATGGGGTCATGAAGAGTCAGCCATGACTGCAAACCACTGAACAACAATAAATGTGCAAAATACTGTATTAAGTACTGAGGTACAAATAGTAATGTAGTCCATGTTTTTATTATTTTTATTTATGATAATGACCTTAGTCATAGAATTTTAGGGCTGGAAAGAACCTGATCCAGCCCATTTATAGGAACATAAACTTAGATATTGAGCTGTTAGGAACCACCTGTAAGTCACTGAGCCCAGCCCCCTCTTTTTATGATGAGAAAGCTAAGACCCAGAGAGTTTAAGTTTCTTGCCCAAGTTCATAAAACTAAGTATTTAAAGGGAGATTCTAACCAAAGGCTTCCTGATTTGTCGTCAAGTACCCTATCCAATATATAGATAAGGAGCCTAGGGCCCAAAGAGATGCCATGACTTACTCAAAATAAAGCAACTAAGAATTTTGTGACAGTGATAGAACTTGGAACTCATGTTTCCCAGTTCCTATTTTGGTGCCATCTACTCAGTCCCCTACACTGCCTTCTCACTCCTTGCTTTGTATCATCATACAGTGATGAACCTGACTTATTGTGGTAAGAAGGAGCATCCTTCTTCCCCTGTTTTATGACCCCAGGCTACTGTGCCTTTTGAGTTCTTGTGTCTGTTTTTTACATTCATGCCTTCCTACTTACCGTCAGCTGCCCCTCTCTACTGCTTTCAATGTGCCTATCTTTTGGCAGCCATTGTCTCCTTCTAATTTCCTTTTTCTTATCTGTTATGGACTGGGAGACTGTATAACCAAACTTGTTAGAATAGTTTCTAAAATAAGAATAAACAGGGATTTAGTGAGGACGTCCCTACGAGTAAAGTGTATCGACTTTGCAATATCTATTTCAGCTATTCAGAGGTCTTTTGTTGCTTGTTTCCTGGCTAAAATTCTCAGTTCTGGGCTGTGTTCCAGATAGTTGAGGTTGCCAGATAAGTGACCTCCAGGTAAATGAGGTGTCCCTGTATTTTGTCTGTGCTCTTGGATTTTTTTTTTTTAATTTAAAACATCACCTGTACCTGTTAACTCTGTCAAATAAAAACTGTGAGGTTTTTTTTGTTAAACATGGAGTAAAGAGAAGTTTAATATCTATTGTGGAGTCATTTAACTAAAAGAATAAGTTTAATTAGTCCTTTGTTCAGTCTTTATGGTATTTGCCTGTACTACTTCTCGAGGTAACACTTTTCAGATATTCATTACTTGATGTGGAAAGTAACACTTCTTTTGATTTGTTCTCTTCCCAGCTTCAAAGGGTTCCCCTACCTCTGTTTTTCCAGTTTTTGGTGGATAAATCTATTTTCCTTTTATCTCTGTCCTTTATAAGTTTATAAATAATGCTTTGATTTCTCATTTTTCAAGGCTGAAGAGTCTTACTGTTTTAGTAGGTAATCATTATAAAGAAATTTCATTATTTTTATTGCTGTTAATAATAACAATAATAACAGCTACATTTATATAGTACCTTAAATTTTGCAAAGTGCTTTACAAATACTTTCTTATTTGATACTCACATCAGCCTTGTGAGGTAGGTGTTTTTATTTATTTTTCCCATTTAATAGATGAAGAAACAGAGGGTGAGAGTTGTTGCTTGTTGTAGCAGCAAGCACCCCAGTGTTCCCAGGGTGCCTGCTCACACAG
>NW_027187308.1:440005-505253 GCF_028583685.1 Petaurus breviceps papuanus | reverse complement strand
CCCAAAACAAAGCTACACATCAGGGCTTATATAGCCTTCTCCTGGCTCAGAGAATGTAACAACCTTATTGACTCACTGGCCAATCAAGAAGTATCTACTGAAAAACAAGCCTCCCACCCCAGGCTTCAGGTACACATTAGCCTAGGGGCAGGGAAGATCTTTAAAATTTACATTTCCATTACACTTGTCCGGATACATGCAGTTAAGAAGTATCTGAGGTCAGATTTGACCATAGCCTTTCTTGACAATGCTCTATCCACTTTAAACATTTTATTTGCTCTCTCATCTTTTTTTAGCTCTTCTCTATTTTTTCTGTGTGCAAAGACACTATGATTTTTCGTGAGGGTAGAATAAAGATTATGTGATTTCCTCCCCACTTCCCATTCTGATGATTCCTAGAACATGGTCTGATCTTTTCAAGTGAAGGTATAAAATGGCTCCTAAATCCCTTTCTTAGTGCATAAGAGAAAGCCTATAACCCTAAGAATCTTTTTTTGTATTTTTATATGCCCACAGGTATAATCATGGAATAACCAAGGAAAAGACATATTCAGAGTTAATAGAGAAGGGAATTACTTTATTTTTTTCCCCTTACCTCAGACCCTGATCAAGAAATGTTGGCTCTGACACTTAACTACCTATATGACTTTGAATAAGTCATGTAATTTCCCTTAGACTTCCATTTCTCAAATGTAAAATCAAAGGTTTTAACTTAGGATTTCTAAAGTTAATTCTCTCTTTTAAATCTGTGATCCTACAAACTTCCTATATATACAGCTCAGTATTTTTTTTTTGCTCTTTGGAGGGGGAAGGGCAGGGCAATTGAGGTTAAGTGACTTGCCCAACATCACATGGCTAGTATCCATGTCAAGTGTCTGAGGCCTCATTTGATCTCAGGTCCTTCTGAGTCCAAGGGGCTAGTGCTCTATTCACTGTACCACCTAGCTGCCCCTACAGCTCAGTATTTTAAACTACAAACAGGTTGGGAAGCTATAGACAATTTGTAGAAAGAACTGGGTGGTGAATATAAACGATTTCCTCTCTCTTTTTGCCTCTACTGAGGTTTCAAGATAAAAAATTAAGGAAAAAAGATCACATAAAAAGTAGACAACAGATAATTATTAACAAAAACACATTTTTAATAGTATTATTTTTTATTCCTTTTTCATATTAGATAGGAGAAAAGGGCTAACCTGCTTGGATACTTCTTCTACCCCACATCTTTACTCCTTTGTCCTGTTACTGTTTAAGCCAGTTATGTAGAATCTCTAGAACTCAACAGCAAATTACTTTTTGTTAGCCCTACTCTCATTTATGAATCAGAAGTTGTGAGCTGCTAAAGGAACATTCAAGGAAGACTTCAAAAAATTCTCATAGACATAAAAAAAATCTTCAGCCATTCAGTAAACATATATTATGTACCTACTATGTACCAGGCACTGTGATACAAGAACTAGTAATCTAAAGAAAAATGAGAGTCCTTGCTGTTAAGGAGCCAATCGTGTAATGGAGGAGACAAGATACAAATAACCATGCAAACAAACTATATAAATGAAAATTGGAAATAATAGAGGAAAAATACTAGAATTGAGGGAATCTGTTTTAGAATAGAATTAGACTAGAATGAACTGAATCTGACTTCTGTTAAAAAGTGGAATTTTAGCTGGGCATTGAAAGAAACCAGGAGCCTCAGATGAAGAGGGAGAGTGTTTCAAGCATGGGGCAGAGGCAGGGGACAGCCAGTGAAAATGCCCAGAATTGGGAGATGGAATATCCTGTGAGAAGAATAGTAAGGAAGCCAGTGTCGCTGGATCAAAGAATACATGGGGCAGGAAGGTGGTCTTACACCTCTTCATTCACAGCTGATTGGCAAAGATACCATTCTAAGACGATGAAAGGATAATAAACTGTCAAAATCGGGGCCATGTCATGTAGCTTTAGCAAAGGAGAAAATAAATTCTAGTTCAAAATGCACAAAGAGGTGAAGAAAACAAGGGAAAATTTATTCAAGGAACATCATTGGTGGGGGAAAGCAAACACAGGGCTAGGTAGGGTGTTGAGGTGAAGGGGAAAAGGAGATAGGCAGCTCCTTGAAGCATATGGACATTTTATAGTACAGCTAATTGAGAATTGATTGTGCATATAGAAAGGTTATGTTTTATTAAGGGAAACCTTTTCCCCCTTTGTCTTTATGAAATGCTCTCATCTGCAGATGTTATTCCCTTCCCATACTAAGCTCTCATCAATTTATAATTCACCACATAGTTTTAAAAGTGCTGTACAGATTTCCTGTTTCTATCATAGAGTGTATTACTAATAGGTAAAGAGCTACTGTGCAGAGTCATATAGGATACAGGTTGATATGCTGCTTGTCTATGGAGGGCTGGACGCCAGACATGCTGGTGCCAAAAACATTTAACCCAATCATCTCTTAGATCATTTTAAATTTTTTTAAGTGCCATTTTGTAGGCTTCCTGAAAATGAATTCACCCACTAAAACAATGCTTTTCAGGGTTGACTGTAAATGGACTCATTGGTTTCTGGAATATTAAACGAAATCCCAAAGTACTACAGTCTATGAGTCCATAAAGAGAGTCTCTAATTTTTGGTGCAAGTCTACCCACACAGAATAGTGAGCATAGATTGATGAAATATGAGATCTGTACTTTAGAACAGGAGCATTCCCTAACATGTTTCCCTAGAGAAATATTTGAAGCCTCGTGTCTTGAGTCATTATGCAACAAGACGCAACAAAGCACCGAAGTAGGTGTTAGAGAACAAAGAAATGATTGACTTTTAAGTGTAATGATAAGTTGTGCCTTTTACAACTTCCCATAAAAAAATATCTCCCAAATATCGTGTGGCATTTAGCTGATAAACACTTACATTAATCTAAGATTAGAAATTCAGGCATTATTGAGATGCCAGAGCAGAAAAAAAGGTAAAAAACGATATTCCTGTGGTCACACAGCAAGAGGGTTGTGGAGCTGAATGTATAATCTTTGTCCTAATTGCCATTGCACTAATCTTTATGTCACATCACCTAATTACTCAGAGAAAATGAATGGGTGATATCGATGCATCTTTCTAGGAGCTTATTTTTGTGATTGTTTAAAGTGATCTTAGGAAGCTAATTTAGTCTTTCAATGCTTTCTATCTTACTTTGTGATTATCACAAAATTGGCTTCATCATTACAAAATGATTTTCGCTCTGTGTGCTTGAGTTGTCAGGTAGATGCAGAATTAAGAATTGGACCACAAGTTCTTAGAATTTTCTCTCACTGTTCATGGACAGAGGTTGAATGAGAAGAAGAGATAGTGGGGATAAAAAGACCCTTTCAGGAAGAATTAGAACTAGATAAGGCAAAGAGGTCATTCAGAGCAGTGGTTTCCTAATCTTCCTTCAGCAAGTGTTTATTAAGGAGTTTATTCTGAAGATAGCACTGTGTTAGAAGGTGCAGGGGTTTAAAAAAATGACAAGGTGTCTCTACTTTAAGGAAATTAAAATCTCTTGGAACTGGTGAGTACCCTCGATGTTGAGTCTATGACTGTTTATAGAGAAAATATGAATGTAAACAGAAAGGAAAGTGAGAATGGACTTTTTGGAGAAATTCAGAGAGAATGATGTGAACAGGATGGAGGTTGTGCTTTGAGAAGCAGTTGAAGACACATTTTGATGTATTTATTTGGCCAAATACTATGGAAAATAAATTGAAATTTGATATACTTAGTGATAGAGATTCACTGAGTGAGTGAAAAGGGGTGTTTTAGACAGAAACTTAAAAATCAAATGATAGGATGCACTCACTATATAGGAGAAGAAAAAGAGCAGTGGGAATAGAGAGGAAAGGACAAATCTAAAAGACATTCTGAAGGAAAAGCCAATAGGACATTTTGACATATGGGAGAGATTCTTAGGCATCATTCTTCCAGCTTGTATTTTCTGAGATTGAGACTTGGTTCAGCACCTCTTGTTAAACTCATGGTAGCTAAAAATTATAAATCATTACATCTCACCACTGTGAAATAGTTAACAGCTAGCAAAGTATTCTGGAAAATGCAATAAAGTAACTCCCATAGGGGTTCACTAAGTATCTTGCTGCTAGCTGACTTGCTAAAGGTTACTAAATATTATTTCATAGCCCAAAGTTCCTATTTAATGCACCTATGTACAATTTTGAAACATAAGGCAAACTCATTTACCCCACCCAGGATTTCAATCCTAAGGAGTTTAAGTGGGACTGAGGTGT
Source organism: Petaurus breviceps papuanus (assembly GCF_028583685.1). Lineage (NCBI taxonomy): Eukaryota > Metazoa > Chordata > Mammalia > Diprotodontia > Petauridae > Petaurus > Petaurus breviceps. The sequence continues at coordinate 501,003 of NW_027187308.1, read as the reverse complement.
GTCTAGGGACTTGTAGGGTTATTAGGTTTACATCTCCACTCCCAACCTTGTAAAATAATTGAGATCTGTAGGGCCTCTCATCTGTTCAAGAACCTTGGGATTCTGAAGTGTTAGGGAGTATTTTGATTAAGTTAAAAATAATTGGGATCTCACTGGAAGAAGCAACAAATCCTCAGGGACTCTGTGGATGGTAGAGGCAGCATGCCCTCTGAGCCTGTTATAGATTGTTTCTTACCTTGAGGCTAATCTAGGGATCCTAGAGGCACTAGACTTAAGGTGGGCCAGGATGGCCTTTACCTGAAGAAATGAGTGCATAACAAATGAGTACACAGAAAAGCTATACAACATCCAGTGTATTGCTAATCATACATCTCCGTCCTCTTATTCAACTAGGGAAAATACCTGCATTGATACTAACAGTGCATATCTGAATACAGTAGAATTTAAAGTTATTTTTCATACATGTGTATATATTAACACCAACAGTACCCTCTACCACTAATAATGACAATGATGATAGCTAGTTATAACAAACATGTTATGTAGGATGTTACTTTATCCACACAACAACCTTTGGAGGCAGGTACCATAATTATCCACATTCTACAGATGATGGAAAATGAGGCTGAGATCGTAAGGGACTTGCCTAGAGTCACAGAACTACTGAATGTCTTAGGTCACATTCGAACTCAGATCTTCCTCACTTTAGGTCCTGAAGTTTATCCACTGCTGCCACCTAGCAGCTATATTGTATCAACATACAAGTGTGTATCTTAGAATGCCATTTTACCCTAGTGGAGAGGCAGTACCTCTGTAATACCCTCACTTGCCTATCAGCGGTAAGCTCTGTCCTGTGAGTAGCTGCTACATAGTGAGGAATGGAGACCCAGTCTCAAAAACAAACGAACACATAACATTTTAGCTATCAAAGAAAACTTGGAGATGATTCGAAGAATATTTAGCTTGAACCTAAGGAAACAAACTCAGAGAGGCTTGGTGACTCACCCAGGGTTGCACACTTAATTACAGGCAGGCTTAAATACTAGGACTCTGGTCCCTGATTACTTCAGCGGTACTTTATTCACTGAATGATAATGACTTCTACATTGACACAGAAAAATTAACAATACTGTCTGTACACCATGCAAACCTACCTTTAGATGAACAAATTCATGAATGCATGGAGAGAAAAAGAGAGACAAACAGAGAGAGAGACAGACAGACAGACAGACAGAGAGACAGAGTGATTCAAAGTATTACATTTATGTTATATTTGGTATTTCCATAGCCCAGGAAAGTAAAACTTTCCATATCATTCCACTTTGTGGAATAATCATTTCCCATGGTGCTATAATATCTAGAAGTCAAACTGAACTAATGGCTGAAGGTAACACCTACAGATTCTTGGCTTCCTCTAGCTAAGTAAGATACACTGAGCATAAGATTGTCAAGGATAAGCCTGTATCTGTATATGCCAAGATATCTAATGGAATCCTGAAATCAAAGATCAATGGGAAAAATACATTTGAAACAACACTTATACACAGGACTAAACTCAGTGTATATTTCTGGAACTCTAAGGAGGAAAACAGCAACAGCAACAACAAAGCAGGGTCCATCACCTTAAGGTGCCATAGAAAGATGAATACTTCCTTGTCAAAAGTAGGAAGATTTATATACGTTCTCAGAATCCATGATAAAAAGGTAAAAAACTTAGAGAAATACTGTTGGAACAAACACACATCACTTCCCTGAGCAATAGTAAAGACTGGAAATAGATAAATAGCAACAAACTTGTCAAAAGTAACCACTGGTGGTTTATCTCTGGATGGAGCCTTTGAAATTACTATAAGAGCCAAGAGTAGAATCAAAAGGCACTTCCTCCATGGAAAACATCTGCATGGATATGTTGCCAAAAAAGTATAGAAAAAAGTGAATTTGTTTATAGAAATGAATTGGTTTGCGATGGTAATTTGGGACCAGATCATAAGCCTATTCTTATCGATAGATGTAGATTTTGCTAGGAAATGTTAAAAAATATGTATATCACATAACTGAAGGTGGCAAAAATTTAGTACCTTCCATATATCTAGCCAGATAGTCTCTGTTGGGTAAAATACATGAGAAGAACACTCATTATCTTAATTTTTTTTAATTGATATGTGTCTCTCTGTCTGGCCTAGGCTGGAAGTGATAAAGGTCACTCGACATGATCTGACTACTGATCAACATGCAAGCCCTGACTTTAATCATTCCCAACCTGAGTCAGTTCATCTCTTTTAAGGCAGCTTGGTAACCCCCTGCTCCTAAAGGCACACCATTTCGATACCAGACACAGTATGGACACCCAAATGACTTAGCAAAATGAAACTCAGGACTCCTGAACTCAAAGTAAACCAGCCTCTGCTTTCCCAGTTCTGGGGTTTATAGGCATGTGCCACTGTACCCATCTATCTTTCATAAACTAACAGATGACATATACAAATACATATCTAAAATTATCCTTAAAAATTCAGCAAATAAAATATACTAGACCAGAGAATTATCCCAGATGAGACTGTTGTCTACAATTGCTCATTCATATACTGATCCATAAAATTGTAAGAATAACATTTTTAATAGCTATCACAATACCAAATAGTCATCATCTTCAAGCTGTGTGCAATGAAAAGCTTTTGAAAAATAAAGGTCTACTAGAAGAAACCAGAGCCATCTGGAAATAAAATGATATATATATATTATCCCCGTAATCCTGTCTGCTACTTGAGTTGCCCCAGAAATGCTTTTAGGGAGCCCACAGATAGATGATGAGATTATTTCACGATCCTTTGATTCAATTGCAAAAGGCAGTTATTTTTATCCACTTGTGAATTAGTCTACAACAAATTGACTATAAAAGAATAAAAACAGGATAGTGACTTGTACCAGAGCTGATTCTGTTTGAACTATATTGAAAAGAATGAAGTTATTGTTGCTAATAAAGACAGTATTGCATAGTGGCTAGAGCAGGGGTGAGGAATCTGTGCCCTCAAGGCCACACATGGCCTTCTAGGTCCTTGGGTACAGCCTTTTGATTAAGTCCAAGTTTTACAGAACAAATCCTTTTGTTAAGGATTAATTATAATTTGTTAATTATAAATTTAAAATTTGTTAATTATTATTTGTTCTAGCCACTAAAGAGCTGGCCTCAGAGTCAGGACAAAAAGGGTTTAAGTTCCACCTCCAACACATATTGGCTTTGTGACCTATGGTGTCACTTAATCTGTCAGTGGTTCCCAGGCAACCTCTAAGACAATAAATTATAGAACCATCCTCACCAAAGAGTTCCCTGCATCAATGAAATCTGGACAAAATAATAACCATCATCGTAAAATTTATCTCATGCACTTACAAAAACTGATGAGAACTTAGGGAAATGATCTGTATCATTAAAAAGTAAGTAATAGTTGGCTAAACTGAAGATACAGAAATCAAGAAGAACTGAGTTCAACTCCAGCATCAGGCCCTTCCTAGATGTGTGACGCTGGGCAAGCCATTTAACCTCTGTTTGCCTCAGTTTCCTCAACTGTAAAATGGGGACAATAATAGCACCCACCACCAAAAATTGTTGTGAAGATCAAATGAGGTACTATTTGTAAAATGCTTAGCATAGCACCTGGCTCATAATAAGCGCTATATAAACATTAGCTATTATTATTATAATTATCATCATCTCAACAGGTATTTACTGAGCATTTACTGTAATAGTAAACAAAAGATTAATGCAACTAAAATATGAACTCTGATTCACCTCACTTTATTCCCTCTTGATAATTTCATGGAGAAATTATTAGCTAGTTAAATTCACATAGATTGACATCTAGTTCTTTTTCAGGAAGAGATTGTGCAAGTTGACCTAGATCGTGGGAGTATGTGACAGTATCGTGATATCTTGGGCCTTCTTGAAGCTCAGTCTTCAATTTCCTTACCAGTAAAATGAGGGAGTTAGAAGAAATGATCTTTGTTCTCTTTCATCTCTAAATCCAATAAATCTATGGATAGATAGAAACATAGATATATAGAATGATATGTTTTTCCTGGGGAAAAGAATTGCTGCTTTCCACAAAAGCTGGATACCAGGACAGTAGCAGAGTCCCCCCCCCCCCAAATGTCCTGGCGTTACACACCAGTGAATTCTAAGAGAAGTAGACTGGTGTGCAAAATTCTTAAAACTAACTGGTTTGGTAACATTGTATAAGCTCTCTAATCTTTGGGAAATAAGCTAGTTTAATTTTTAACTGAAGCACAATTTATTTCAAATGTCCTAAGTGTGATAGTGTACAAAGTAAAATGTTGAAAGAGTAGTTGCATATCTAATAAATGAGTATGAAAAAGTACTGTAATAGAAAATTCCACACTAGTCATTGCCCACAGCAAAGTAAATTCCAGAACATAAAGCTAACAAATGTCCTATGTTCATGTTTCAAACTCAATATTGCTTTTAAGAAACCATCAAACAGTGCAAAGCAATGCCAGGAGCCTCTGTTAAAGTCTATGTGGCTTAATGTAAAATATACACTTACAAAGTCTATATTGCATTGCAGAACTTACTTCAGAAAACACTATGTTGCTGGCCTAACCTTCAATCCATTTTTCACAGTCTTCATATCCAGGAACACTTCCAAGACACACACAATATTAGCTGCGCACTCTCTAAATTTAACTTGAAAATTTAAAGAGATCAGATCCATATGTGCAAGAAAAATAAAGTGTCAGCATGACTGTCTTAAATCTGCTCTGTAGATTTTTAAAAATATATTTCTTTGGAAGTGCCAGGATATGCAATTTGTACAGTACCTTTCAAAAAACCATATTTTCATTATGAAGTAGGACACAAATCAATAGTCACTTATAAGGTATACACTTAAAAGTGATATCCCTATATTTGAATTTTAGTAATATGTCATTTCCCGTTGGACTCTTTTTAACCTCATAATTGCAGCAATATCTTAAGCTTCAAAGGTCAGAATGATCTTTTACCTAACATTGTTTCTATTGGATTTATTTTTTGCTTGCTCTGAGGAAAATTTTTATGTTCATGTGTTGTTTAATTTCTATCTTTCTGTATCCATGATGTTTAAGTCTATATTCTAGCCTCAAGTTGAATACAACTAGATAGATAGATAGATAGATAGATAGATAGATAGATAGATAGATAGATAGATAGATAGATCACAGAGACATAGATGTTTAGAGTGATATGTATTTTTCCTGTGAAAAAAGAACTGATACCTTCCAAAAGCTGGACACCAGGACAATAGCAGAATCCAAAAACTATCCTGGCGCTACATACCAGTGAATTCTAAGAGAAACAAGCAGACTGGTATGCAAAATTCTCAAATCTAACTGGTTTTTATAACATTGTACAAGCTCTCTAGTCTTCGGGGGTAAAAGCCAGTTCAATTTTTAACTGAAGCACAATTTATTTCAAATGTCTTAAGTGTGATAGTGTACAAAGTAAAATGTTGAAAGATTATTGCATATCTAATAAATGAATATGAAAAAGTACTGTAATAGGAAATTTCATACCCACAGCAGAATGTCTTAAATTGGATTTTCCAATAGTGTGGTCCCTACTTAACACACACACACACACACACACACACACACACACACACACTTACTTGTTTGTCACTTTGATACAATAAAAAACTTCCTTGTTAAATTTTGTCTTAAAAATGTAAATATTCAGCAATGTAAATTTTGGAGATCCTATAGAAAAAGATTATTTAAATGGGTACCATCTGCATTATATGACCACACTAATTCTCTTGAAAGATCTAAATTTTGCAATTACTTTAAGATTTCTTTGGTGAATTTGAAGATAAGATATATATCTGATGTGTTTTCCATATTGAATATATAATATTTATTTAGAATAATGAGAATTCCACCCTATGGATTGATGCGCTTAGAAATTTTTCTTGTTTATTTTATTTGTTATAGCTTTATTTTTCCTTTAAATCACAAAATCAGTGGAAAGAATTACCACTCTCCACCCCACTCCAGGTTATGCTATCTGATAACTGACAGTTTGCAAAATTTTTGTCTTTCACAAAGAAAGCTCTCAAAGTGCATCGATTTTTGTTTCATTACCATAAGCAAGGTAAAGTACACATGCAGCCTATTTTGTCACATTCAGTGTATATGAAATATCCGTTGATCTCGGTGGGGAACACATCCATCAACTCCCTTATCAGTGCTAAGTAGTCCATGGAACAGTGATGTATTATACAGCTCAGATGCATAATTTCTTCCTTGTCCTATTGTGTCATGCTCTAGTATTGGTGAAACAAATTAATTTCCCATCAGCATTTTAACTTTGTTTCTAGTTCTAGGATTTTTTTTTTAAACATGGTAAAATGTTACCTTTCCCTGGAATTTTACTCAGGATAAATGTCACTGTATCAAGATGATTGTTGAAAACACTTCCACAGAAAATCTGCTTCCTGAGCAATTCTATTTTCTGTACATAGAATATAAAGTTTAAAGGTAAAGACAAAACAACAGAAAAGAAATTGCAAGTAATAAATAAATGAAAATGGTCTCTGGTTACTTTGTGTCTATGTATCACACCTCGATTAGATTCAAATTAAGCAAATATGTATTGTCTGAATATAGTTCAGAAGTATACCAAAGTAAAACAATTCCTGTCCTCATGAAGCTTATACCTAGATTTCAAGAGCCTCCAAGACAGAAGGTCGTCTATTCTCTATTTTATCTGTCATTTCTCTCCATTAGTACAGTATAGTGCATATGGCAGAATCAATAATGCATAATGAGTGACTGTAAGAGGTTTTGATTGCATTAGGTGGTGTTGCATAATATATCATTGTTGATTTTTCACTTTTAATCCTAGAACTAATCTTTCCTTCCCCCAAACCCAGTGCAGACAAGACTAATACCTTCCTTGTTGTTAGTTATCAGGCACTGAGGCCCATTACTGGAATAGTGAGGACCTCATTAAATATCTAGAGACTAAAAGTTAAGCAAGTGTTTGTAGTTAGTTGACTTGAAGACAGACCATAAAACTTATCTTTCAGTCTTAAACCTGTTCCTTTGTCTCATAACTGAGCTACATCTTGCAGTGAACACAATTGATGAATACTAATCAGGAGAAAGTATTGGGAAAGTATTAATTTGATTCTTGCCCCTTTCATCCTAGGGTAAGCTTTGAAGTTTAATGAAACTAGCCTCCTATGTGCCAGGAGCTGTGCTAAAATATCTGTATCCTCCATTTAATTTAGCCTGACCCACACAGGCTTCCATATGTTACTACATAATTCAATAGAGACAAAAGGACTACTCTATTTGGGTTTTACTAGCTACTTCTGCTTTGCCAGTTCCACAATAAACCATATTAACATTGCCCATCTACTCCAGAGAACATTGGTTTTGTATTTTCTGTTAGGTGAAAAGAAAAAAAATCAAATATTTTATAGATTTACACACGCAGAAACACACACATTTAACTTCCAGTTTTGGGCAATTAATAATTAACTCAAAGGATATTGCTGCCTTTTCATTTCTCTTGATTGAAACTGCTTTCTTAACTCTTCCCAGGGCTAAACACTTCAAAAAACCAGGAGTATATATCTAACCAGAAAATATCTGCTGGGGAGTCTGCCAGGTATAGGGAACCTAAGGCCTTGAGGCCACACATGACCTTCTAGATCCTTGGGTGCGGGCTTTTGACTGTGTCCAGAATTTACAGAACAAACCCTTTTGTTAAGAGAATTTGTTCAGTGAAGTTTGGATTCAGTCAAAGGGCTGCACTTGAAGACCTAGAGGACCCCATGTGACCTCAAGGCCACAGGTTCCCCACCCCTTCTAGTCATTCTCCAGGAAAATCACTGATAGACTGGCTTGGGTGACAATGCTTTGACATTCAAATAACATTTCAGGAATCTGGGGGCCTCATTGTGACATCTTCACTGTTGCTTTAATGGTTCCTTAGCAAACGAAGTAGTCTGCATGTTCAGAAGATTCTTCTTCATGCTTAGGACTTGTGGCTGAGTGCTCTTTCTTGGGTCAGTTTGCTCTCCCTTTAAAAACAACAATAACGACAACTTTCTTTTTTTCCTTCTCAGCTCCCTCAGGAATCCTTTTTGATAGATCCAGATGTAGCACAAAGGTTACAAGGGGCATTCTGCTTAATCAAGAGGTGGTTGTGATTTCACTACTCCTGAGACAAAGAATACAAAGGTTAATGACCTTAGAGGGCCAGCACATCCTTTCAACACATGTTAATTAATTAATAATGAGTGACCTGTAATGATTCAGTTTAGATATGTCACACAGACTTCTGGGTGGTTTTTAAAATTTTTATTTTTATCTTTTTTTTTCCTACAAAAACTGCTTCTGGCTTTTTCTATACTAGTCTCTCCAGGAGCATCTATGTTTTGGTAGAGTATGCCTTGTTGGACCCAGGGTCCTGGCCTCAGCTTTATGGGTTCAGAAACCTAATTTTATTTTTTCATCCAGGAATGAATAGGCCCTGGGGAAGTCTGTCACACTAACCAAACTCATAAGAATTTGATTTCTAAAACAAAGTGACACAGTATTATTCTACCATGATAAATGCACTAGAAAAAAATAACTGGTATCACCACTTTTCATAATACTTTATGCTGGTTTCATTTCAATCTTCAGTCTCTCTACTGAAGAGAGTAAATTATGAAACAGAAGAAAGCATAAAAGTAGAGCAAAGAGAATTGGATATTCTTGCAGGGAATATTTCTATCTAAATAATTGATAACTTTTCAGAAGAATCAGAGCATACTTCCTCTGGAAAGTGCTAATCACAAAATGATCCCCCCCAGCTATTTGTGACTTCCCTTCCAAACTACCTTGATTCCACAACTTTGAGTTTATTTGTAATTTCTTTTTCTTTTTGCTTATTCCTTTTTTGCTTCTTTCTCTTTTTGGAGGCAATTGAGGTTAAGTGACTTGCCCTGGGTCACACACCTAAGTATGTGAGGTGAGATTTGAACTCAGGTCCTTCTTATTCGAGGACCATTGTTCTATCTATTGCACCACCTTGCTTTCATTTATTTCCTTATGAATCTTTTATTTCCCCTGTTAGAATTGAGGAGAGATTGTTCATTTACAGTATTTGTATCTCTAGACTGGCACAGTGCCTGATATATAATAGGTGCTCAATAAATGTTTTGTTTTTGATTGATTGATTCTTTACAATATACCTCTACTTTTCCCTCATTTTCTTTATTAATCACCAAAAGTATTTAGTGAACTCTTCAAAAGCAGGGACTGTTTTATGCTTTCCTTTTGTGCCCCAGAAGGCTTAGCACAATTCCTGGCACATACTAAGCACTGAATAAATGTGTGTTGACTGACATCTCATAATAGACATACCATAATTAACAAATTAGAGTTTCTCTTATATCCATTGTATTTTAGATTGTTATCTTGTTGACAAGATTTTCAGGAGACACTCAAGATTTAAAAAAAAAAAAAACAATCAGTGTTAAGTAACTTGCTGAAGGTTACACTGCCAGTTATTTCTGGGTGTGGTGCTGAGTATCTGAGGCCGGATTTGACCCAGGTCATCCCACACTGGAGCCGGTGCTCTTACTCACTGAGCCACCTGGCCGCCCCTAAGCAATTGAGGTTAAGTAACTTGCTCAAGGTTACATGACCAGGTGTTTCTGGGTGGGTGCTAAGTGTCTGAGCCTGGGATTCTATCTCCAGGTCATCCCGACACTGGAGACAGTGCTCTTACTCACTGTGCTCCTGGCCACCCTCAAGATTCAAGCAAAACTAGCTTGAAAATCTCAAATATAGAGCAGATGGACACATTGGCCACTACCACCTCACTTCCTAAAGTGTGTTAAAAGTGTCCTTTTCCTTCTCTTCCAGTCATCTCTGGCTGTCACTATGAGAGACAGCTGGTCTGGAGGGATTATTTCACTCATTCCTTGCTGGCTTATATAAGAAAGTATAGAAAGTATAAGTTACTACATGGTCCCAAGGGTAAATGTTAAAGTGTCTTTGTGGACAATCTTATCTAGTGATATCCCTAATAGTTCTTATATACCGAAGAAACACAGCCTGGAGTTATGAATAGAGGGCCTCTTGGGGGGGCGGGTTTCAGGTCCTGGATCTGACATATATTAATTGTGTGACCATGGGCAAGATGCTTAATCTCCTAGTGCAGACAGGCAGCTAGCTTACACTATAAGTAGTAGACTAGTTGTCTATTTGCATTGATAGAATAAATTTCTTATAGGCAGAAGTCAGAGCTGTTTTTTCAAAAAAAGAAGTCAACTGTAAGGAAGTTTAGGGGTTTCTCTTGTTCTTACATTTGGAAATAATCTCAGGGAAGAAGCTAGTATTTGAGTAGTCTTAAGCATGCAGGTCAAATGTGCTTTGTCTGCTTTGTGTTGCTTACAACTTCCCCTCGTCTTTATCATATCGTTATTCCACTATAACTCAATTAATGACCTATTAAAAGAAAGTAAGACTAATGAAAACTGGTAAGTCATATGAACTCTAAAGAAAGGAGTATTTCAGGGCTGGAAATACTGACTTGAAACATATACAGAAAATCATCGTGAATTTTTATAAGCTTTAAGTTAAATCCTAAGACCATTTCCTAATGGGATACTACTGTTGTCTCATTGCTTCCTCATTCATTTTTGTCCCCTGTGTTCCTTCTTTGTAGTCAATATTCTTTAATTTGTTCAACCCTCAAACACTTATTAAGAATTTAATCATTTTTAAAAAGAACTCACTGTGTGCAAAGCAGTATGGGAGGAACTGAAGTATGAGGTGGGGGTATAGATGCAATTTTTTTTAAAGATGGACACTGCCCTTATAACATCTAGCAGGGCAATAAAACCCAGAGAAAACTATGACACATGACATGACATACTAAATTGTTCTGTAGTTTGGATATTTCAACTAGCAAATCATTTGTTGGGCTTCGCTATGTGTTCTTGCACTTAACCTTTCATTGTGGATGTGGCTGATATCCTGGAAATAAGGTGAAGATAGGTGTCTAAAACCCTGATAGGTTTAAAAGAACTGGGCATGTTTAGCTTGGAAAAGAGAAGATTGGAGGGGAGGGGATGGCAGGAAGGGGTGATAGCTATCTGTAAGTATTTGAAGGCCTGCCATCTAGAAGGACTAGACTTGTGCTTTCGACCCACAGGGCAGGACCAGAAGCAACTGGTGGAAGTTACAAAGAGACAAATTTAGAACCAATTTAAGGAAAATGTTCCTAACAGAGCTGTCCAAAAGTGGAATGAGCTAGCTTAGAGATGTGGTATGTTCCTCTTCCTTGGAGATCTCCAATCAGAAGCTGAACAATCCCTTGTGAAATATTTTTTTTTCAGGAGTTTCCTTTGACACATGAGTTGAGCTAGATGGCCATCAATGTCCTACTTCCAACCCTCACATTCTCTGATTTTGTAAAACACATTTTTGTCAAGCAAGTAAAATTCCCTCGTGCTTTTTTTCAAGAAGCACCACCTGTCCAAAATGACTTTATTTTGTTGCCCCATTTCCTTCCATAATCTAAATCTCATCTTTTCTGCCTGTTCTTAAAGTCCAGTCTCAAGTCTCATTTTTTCTGTGAGGCTCCCCTGATTGCTGCAATAAATCTACCTTCTCACCTTCCTTTGAACTAGAACACTGACTAACTGGGCCAATTATTTTTGCCCTTAATCATGTATACTGCCTTAATTCATGCCTACTGTTTCATTGGTGCATGTCTTATCTCTCCATCTAGCTAGCAGGAACCTTGTTTTATAATCTACTATGTTCCCTGCAGTTCCTAGCACATTGCTGTGTACATAGTAAGTAATTAATAATACTTGTTGAAAGAATGGATAAATTGATAATCAAACTTGGGGAGAGCTGGAAAGCTGTCCAGGTTTCTCTTCTCCGTCCTCTGACCCAAACTCCCTTCCAAATAATCTGAAGTTCCCTCTTATTCTGACTGACTCTGTCATAGTCTTTGTCTAAATATCCATCTCTTTTTCTCTGTCTCTTTGTTTCACTCTCTCTCCTTCCCTTGATCTCTGTCTCTATAACTCCATCTCTCCTTTTCCTCCTCCCCCTTCCCCTTCAGTTAGATCTTCTCAGTTGGGAAGGAATTTAAACTATTTGACTTAAAAGAAGTGCTCTTTAGCTCCAGCTTGACTTCATACATAAACAATGATCCAGTCTGATATCAACAAAGGACTTAATTAACAAAGTAGGTGACAATGTCTATAAGAATTTCAAAGCCAGATTTACTCAGATGAAAAGTGAAAAGGACATGGTGTAAAGGAATAAGGCTAGATTGCCAAAAGGGAAAGCCTCCTTCTTCTGCTACTAAATAGGGGTTTAAACCTGGGGCAAACCATGTTTCTTTTTTTCTGAGTCTCTTTTAAATAAACAAATCAAGTATTTTGTGTATGTATGCATGTATGTGCATACATAATATATATATGTATATATACATCCGTACATATATAGTGTATTTCTATCTTCAACATCTTCTTAATTGATTTATTTTGAAGTATTAACTAAGGTGGGAAAGAGGGCTACTAATGCTCTCTTGAGTTATTAAGGCTTACACTGCACTAAGGCTTTGGAGATGCCCTGCATTTTTAAAGGATTTTCAGTGACAAGGATTAAACAAAAAAGGTGGTGGTATTTTATTTTGTTTGGTATTTTTTTCTGGTTGACCCTGAGTTAGCTAGAAAATTTCATAGACCAGAATGTCCCATTCTGCAAGTATTCCAGTTAATTTAAGTTTTACTGTAAACAACATCTTTAAGTCTAAGCTGCTGTGTGAGTTGTTACAAGCAGTTAACCCTTATTCGAATTTTAATTCCCAAAATTCAACCACCCTCTCCCCAAAATTTATAGGATGGCAATGAGAAAGAAATAAAGGAAAGTGGAAGAGTCTTTTATTTCTGTACATTTGGGTCAATTTATTAGTTTCTTTTTGTTTAATTAGGGTAATGCTTATTAAGATTTTATTGTTGTAGAACAGACCAAACTTGATAGTATAGGAAATAAGATTCTTTATTGTTCAATAATTAAATCATTCTCTGTTGGAAGTCAGAACTTAAACTTATTGGTCCAAGCTGGTAAAGAAAAAAAAATAAGCAAAAAAAGGAATTTATAGTCAACAACTACATCAACTTCTAAGATGTTCTTGGCTGTTAAAAGCCTGATTATTATGCTATAAAAAGACTGGTAAATGGAAAATGGATCTAGATAAAAGTAGTCAACTTTAGTAAGATAAATTTGGTACTATGGAGCACTCTAGATAAATGCAACTTAACTTTACTCTAATCTTCCTAAAGGGAGAAGGTTCCTTATAGAAAAAATAAGCTAGCTTATTGACTTACTATTTAGTGACTTAATGTAGAGCATGTTAGTATAATACTGTACTTCTTATTTGACTTATTAGAAAAGGATTCATTATGTGCTTTTTTAGCATTGTTCCTGGATTAATTAAAAAAAAAAAAACAACTGCTTTGAAGCTAAAAGAAGTAAATAATGTCCTTAAAAAAAACTTTTCCCTCATGAAACTGTAGCTACCATATTAAAAAGCTTATACAAAGGTAAAAGCAATCTTACTTATAGATTTCAATAATCTTGAATTAAGGAGTAAATAAAAATTGAACTTTTCTTAAACTATAGTTGTACTAAAAGAAAAAATGTTATTCATTGGTCTTTTCTCCCCTCCTCTCTTCCCTTCCTTTCTTTCTTGCTTAAATTAATTGTACTGTTCTGATATTTGAAATCATTTATTTAATAGACTCCTCACTGTTCTTCCTACTTCCAATTCCCTATCACCTCATTCCATTTTGTGCACCACTATCAGATGAATTTTCCTAAAGCATATCTCTGTTCTGTCATTTAATGGCTTAAAAGCTTTCAATGAATACTCTTTGACTAAGAAATAAAAGTAGAGATTTCCTAGCATGGGAGTCAGAACCCCTTCCCAGGAAAAAAAGCTTTGTCTTTCCAACCAGAAGTAATCTCTCCTCTGTGCTTCTGTGGTACCTTCTTTCTACTTCCCTTATGGTACTTGCACTATAGTTATTAGCATACAAGTATGTACATTGGTTGTTTTATCTATCTTTGTAGTCAGAATGAAAACTGGCACATGGAAGGCGCTCAAAAAATATAATATTATGACTATTGATATCCAATATTTTTGTGGGAGTTTTTTTTTTTTCTTCTATGTACGGCAGATGAATAGTATTCTTAGATCCTTACTCTTTCTGCAGTAAGTTTTTTCTGATGCTGCTAAGAGGTTAAATGACTTCCTTATGAAACTAATAGTAATAGATCTATTAAAAACTAGAACTCAGGACTTCTCCTTCTAAGAGAATGTAACTTATTTTTTCTACCTCAGCCACTTGCACATGCCGCCTCTAATTTGCTAAGTATCATAATGCTAATATAATTCAATCTAATCAAGGTACTTTCTGGTAATATTTCCATTTGATTATCCATTTTTCTTTGTCTGTTTTATTTTATATGTATGTATGCATACACATATATATTATGAAAACATAACCTCAAGAGAATGCCTTAATAGTATGAATCTGTTTGCTGTGTAACTCTTAATCTCCCATCTCCATAAATTTGCATTAGTTTGTGACCAATGACCGAAATGTTCTTTCTCTTCAATTCCAATGCTGGATTCCTTTAAGTTCCAACTCAGATTTTGCTTTCTGCAAGTGGTTCTTTGGCTCCCCCAGATACGGTGCCTTCCTCTCTAAGATTACCTTCCATCTACTCCCTCTATCCTTTGTATATACCAAATTATTTTCTTTGTATCCTCAATGTTTAACACAGTTATCTAGTGCAAGGTAAATGCTCAATAAATGCTTTTTGACCAACTAATTCAGAAGCAGTGTGGAAAAATAGGAGCAATATACTTCTATTGCTTACAAATTCTATGATCATGAGTAAGATTAGTTGGTAAACAATACACTATTTTCCAACAGAAACATAATTTAAGCAAACATATAATTATCTAAAGAATCATGAAGATATATTGCTATAAAAGCCTCAATTTTAGTGTTTATTTTTATTCACCACCTAGTAGAAACAATTCCAAGAAATTCCTATTTCTAAAACCCATTTTACCATTCACTGAAGAACAGATGATCTTACTGAAGTTTCTTCCAAAAGAGAAATAAGAAAAAGAAGAGACACAGAGATGAAGATATAGGAACAACTTTTTAAAAACTGTGGCATCATATTTCTTTTATCCATACTTATTGGATCTAGAGATAGAAAGAGCCATTCTCATTTTGCCAATGGCATAAATGAGGTCAAATCTGTCATCCCTGCTACTAGGGAGACTGGGGCTGGTGTATCGTTGGAGTTTAGTAGCTCTGAGCTACAGTGGAGTATACTGATGCAATGTCTTCACTAAGTCTGGCACTTGTATGTTGAGCCCAAGATGCCTTAGGAGGGGCAAAGTAGCCCACACTGGAAATTGAGCAAGTAAAAGCTTCCATGCATCGTTGGTAGTTCAGGCAATGAGTGACTGTTTCACTTCCAGTCTGGGCAATACAGGGATCCCTAGGCTCAAAAAAAAGAGGGGAGGGCTACAGGGAGGAAGAGCATGTAGATGAGGAAACCTCCCAGAGAACTTTTATAACCAGTCTAATCAGGTCCCTCAACTAATATGTTGCAGAGTCAGGATTCAAATTCAGGTCTTCTAACAGGTTTTCTAACACCAACAGCACTGTATCTTATTAGGTGATTTGTTATAGCAGTGCTCAAATGTATGGAATATGTTTATAGGGTCACACTAAATGTAAGATGCACCTTTGCCTGGTATTTGGGGTTTTATGCACTGTGAAAAACATTTTTCTTTGCTTTTGAAGACATTGTTTTGCTTGTCTTGACTTAGGTCTGCTATCTCTGTTGTTCATTCATTGAAAAAACCATCATTAAGCCCTTTCAATATACAGTTCACTGTGCTGTGCACTGCTGATTGAGAGAAACTGAAAACACCATTTAGAAATAATTCAAGTACCAATGAATGTTTGGATGTAGAAAACAGATGAATAAGGTCAAATGTTCCATTTTTTGTTCCTTTGTTAACTAGAGCCAGGTATGTTGGGGGGGGGGGATTTTCTGAATGAAAACTTTAAAAATGAAAACAGGGAACAACAAAGGGAAAGTATTGCCCTATTGTGTAAATGTAATGCCCAAGGAGTATGATACACTAGTAGACTGTGGTTGCTTCTGAGTCTCCTGAAGCAAATAAAATTAAAACAGGCCTATGAAAATTCCTCTGCAACACAGGTAACATACCCTTTGTCCAGAAGCAAAAGCCATTGTGAAGCTCAAGTTGCAACTTGTTCCTTCAGCTTCTCTGATAGTATTTCTATTTATATTCATAGTGCTTAGCACAGTGCTATCCATACAGGGACCTTACATTTAATAAATTCATTATCATTCATTCATCCATTTAATTTCTTCTGATGGCACCTACCATCCTTGCAATTTTCCATCCTTAGCCCTTCTACTTTTCCCTGTCATCTGAGACTTTATCCCACTGCTCACTCCCCACATTCAGTTAACTGTCAGGCCTTAGATTCTAGATTTAAAATATCTATTGAATCTGTGCCCTCTATTTTACTGCCACTGATTCAGGTCCTCATCTTCCTTCACCTCAACTATTGTAATAATCTCCTAACAGATGTTCTTGTTTTTGTTTTTATTACTCAAAGGGCAACTAGGTGGTACAGTGGCTAGAATGCCAGGCCTAGAGTCAGGAAGACTCATATTCCCAACTTCAAATCTGACCTCAGACACTTGCTAGCTGTGTGACCCTGGAAGAGTCACTTAACCCTGTTTGCCTCACTTTCCTCATCTGTAAAAAGAACTGGAGAAGGAAATGGCAAAGTACTCTGGTATCTTTGCAAAGAGCACCCCAAATCGGTTCATGAAGAGTTGGACACAACTGGAAAAGTGACTGGACAACAGAAAATTATTACTCAAAAACTTTCAGCAGCTTTCCATTGCCTAATTAACAAGGTATAGACAGATGCCTTATCCTGGCCAAAAAAAAAAATACTTTCCATACTTGGGCTCTTACCTGCCATTTTTCCAGGCTCTTTTACTCTGTTGCTAGATGTGATCCAGGGAAACTGGAGTATTATCCTTTGTATCCCCTTCAAACGAGCAGTCAACAAGCATTTGTTAAACACCTATTATGTGCTAAGTGCTGTGTTAGATACTAGAGATCCAAAGGCAAAAGTCACTGCCCTCAAGGAGCTTACTGGTGGGGGTAGGGAGGGGAGGCTGCAGTGAGACATCAGATGCAAATATAGACACACACAAAATAGATACAAGATGGTTTGGAGAGCTCAGGTGCCTTTGTTCATGCTGTCCCCCACGAAGACTTCTCGCCCACTCCCCAAGAAACTATACCTGACTTTCATCAAGGATTAATTCAGGGAAAACTCTCCATGATGTCTTATCTTACTTCCCCAGATGAAAATGATTAGTCTTTCCTTACGTTTCTCATAGCATTTTGTCTGGACTCTTCTATTCCCCCATCACCCAGTATTGTATATACTTTGCCCATCTGTAGATTGTAGCTCTTTCATATCACGATTTTTGTCTTATTGCTGTATCCTCTGTGCTTAGCAAATTTTTTCTTATAATAGCTTCCTGGTAAATATTTGTTGAACCTCACTAACATCATCATAAAAGCATCTTTTGGATGGCCCCATGGCTTACTGGAGTCCAGAATCCTTACTTATAAATACAACTGCGACTAACTAGCTGTGAACTCCCCAAGTCATAGTTTTCTCAATGATTAAATGAAGGGACCAAACTAAGTGATTTCTGAGTTCCTTCTCATTGCTAATATTTTGTGATCCATTTTGGCTTGATGTTTTAGAGGTGTCAGTAAGTCTTACAAGAGAAGCACATAACAACACTCTCTTTCTGAACTCACATTCTGAATGTAAAAAGATGGAATTAACTCATACGTTTTCTTCACCACTGCTCCCCCCACCCATAGTGATAAATACATAAGAGCCTCTGAATAAGGAGCTCTGAGATGTCTCTGAAGATAGATGCCCCTGCAATCCTGGCACCGTTTTTAAAAGCTGGGGAAGTAGCATCAATGAAGTGGGAAGGACACCTGGCAAATTCTCATGGTTTTCTGTCACAAAGTTACATTTACAGAAGACACAATTTCATATAAGTTCCTATCCTCTGGAAGGAATTTAAGCTTAGCTACAGCCTTCTATGAGAGGTAAGCCAAGTAGGTGTGATTTCATATGGTGTAAGTGGGGTGTTAACCAAAAAGTTCTCCTTTCACACCTAGAAATATCTCCCTAACTGTACTAACATTCAGCCAAACATTCTAATATTCATTGGGAGTTTCCACCTTTTAAAATGCTGATATCCCCAGGAGGGTTAACATTTTAGTCAGTCATTAACGCCTTAGAGTGGATTAAAGTATCATCTATTTTGCTCCAGTGTGACTAGATAAGGAAAAAAAGACTGTGAGATGAATAGAACTTTTAGAGATGAAGAGAAAGGTAGATCTATTGAAGTGAGAGAATCAGAGAAGTCAAAAGTCAGGAAGAGGTAGGAGATGGGTTGAGAAAAGTAAGGTAGCTCAAGGGGACCTAGAGGCAGACCTTGCAATTTAATTTTGTTATGAACTGACATAAAAGTAGGTTTCTTACATATTTGTCTTTATGGTAGCTAACTTATTGGGAATATTCTAAATGATACTTAAATTAGTTGTTATATTTGAATAAAGCATATTAAATTAGTTTTGTCTTTGCTTTTATTTCTCTACTCTTGAATCCTGCTGTCTTGGATCAAAGGATTTCTGATAGTAGTCAATTATTCCTGAGAGGTTTAACACATTAAGCTTTCCACAGTCATTAACATGTTGATATGGCTTAATTTATCAGCTATTTTAATGGTGCAGAGCATTTTCCAGGAGGGTAAAAATCCATAATGTACCACCCTACTGGTTTGGGGACTTCTTCCCAGTAGCAAGGAAACACAATAGAGAATGGAGATGTGGTTCTGAACTGACTGGGTGTCATGGTAGCTGAGAAAACGAGAGGATCCGAGACACTTGGGACTCCTCCCAAAGGCATGTTCTTTTTATCTATGGTGTGATATCCTAGCTTCTAACTAGAATAATAACCCTCAGGTAGTATTCCATTTATCTTAAGTGCTTTGCTGGTTAATGGTTTTATGATTCCCTCACAGTGATATGATTACTGGACAACGAGGAACTCTCCACTGCCACACAGGCTGCCACATTTAATGTTATGGCTCCTGGTCTTCATGAAAAGTTTTTTTTTTTTACCTCAAGGAGGAAGTGTACAAAATTAATAATAATAAAAATTATAATAATAGCTAACATTTATGTAGCTCTTACTGTGTGCGAGGAACTATGAATAAGCTCTTTACAATGATCTCATTTGATTCGCACAGTAACCCTGGAAAGTAGGTGCAATTATTACCCCCATTTTACAGGTAAGGAAACTGAGGCAAACAGAGCTAAGTGACTTACTCAAGGTCACACAGCTAATAAGTCCAGGCCCAGTGCTTTATCTATTGAGCCACCTCACTGCCCCAATAACTACCCCAATCTAATGGGATAACTTGGTAGCTGAAATGATGCTAATGAATTTGTGCGTATAATGTATAAATTCATTGTTGATCGTAGGTTAGTGGTGGTTTGATCTTTCTAGTGCTAAACATAAATCAGCCCTGCTACTTTATAAGTGAAAAAAAACTTAATTTTAGGGAGACTAAATGACTTGTCCAGAGTCAAAGCTATTAAGTGTTAGAGACAGATCTGAACCAAGGCCTTCCAGACTCTAGGTCAAACACATTATCCACCACACCACACAAAGAATAAAGATGAGATTCCAACCAACTGCAATAGCTTCTATTAGACCTATTCAAAAATGGGAAATAGAAGAAGGAAAAGATATTGTGCCCATTTCCTGCAAAGGTTTAATCAATGTAAAGGAGTTGCTACAATGAGAAGAAACTATCATAGGCAAGAAAATATTTTTATCTTCTTGCCAGAAAATCAATAGCCAAAGACAATAGCAATTTAGAATATAAATGCATTTGTAAAACAGTACAGAGAGAAGGATGGCAGAGCATTCCCTAAAATATCAAAAAGCAGTAGAAATAAGACCAAGACTACAGAAAATTTGGCAGGAGACCCAACTGGACTACATCTTCCCAAGAATATTCTTAGATAAAACTGGCAGGAGAATAAATGGACAAAAAATAGAACAGATTTGCCAAAATTTCTATAATGACCTATTTTCATTCTCAATGGCAAGGGAAACCATTACATTTGAACCTAAATTTCAGTCTCCAATGTACTGTTCAAGGAAGTAGAAATGTTAGTATGTCAGAAAGAGTAGCTGTACCAGAATAAATAAATGACCAAGGAAATCCAATGCTGATAGTGACAGAATTTCAGAACCATTTTAGAAGATATCTCTGGAAGAAGATTCAAAAAGAATGGAAAAAAAAATCACAGGCAATATCATTACATAGAAAGTCTGATTAAAGGCTATATATCAAAGAGATCAAAGGTAGATAAAAAGAGGCCATACAAAAATTTTTGTGCCATCTTTTTATGGTGGCAAAGAATTGGAAACTGAGAGAATGCTCATCAATCAGGGGATGGCTAAATAAGTTATTCTATATGAATTTGACTGTAAGAAATAATGAAGAGGAGGATTTTTAGAAAAACCTGGGGAGACTGAACTGATGCAAAGTGAAGTGAGCAGAACTAGGAGAACAATCTATATAGTAACAGAAATATTGTGAAAGACAATCAACGTTGAAAGACTTAGCAACTCTGATCAACACAATGACCCACTACTCATTATGAAAAGTGGCATCTGCCTCCACATAGTGACCTGATGGACTCAGAATATAAATGGAAACATATTTTTCTCTCCTCTTTTTTGAAACATGGATAATGTGGATATTTATTTTGCATCACTACATATTTGTAATATGTTTTGTTTTTCTTGAATCTTTGGTGGGTGAAAGAAGGGGTAAGAGAGGAGAGAATTTGGAACTGAAAAAAGTCTCCATACTTAAAAAAATAACAACATTTTTTTTAAAGATTATCAGTAATCAGTCAACAAATATTTAAGTGCCAGGCACTGTGCAAAGCATCGGAAATTCAAATAAATGCAAAATATAGTGCCTGCTCTGAATGGGAGCCAGAATTCAACCCTGGGAAAAGAGTGTTTTTGGCATTTGGGAAATGGTGTAGTACTTTTTGCAAGATATCATTAAGCTCTAAAACTCAGAAGGAAAAGAAAAGAAAAGAAAAGAAAATTTATAGTTCTTGTTGGGTTATTTTATTTGTTTGTTTTTTGTGTTTTGTTTTTAACCAAAATTTTCTTCTGGTGAGGCTATAGTTTGTGAATGATATAGGTGTATGGTTGTGAATCCAGGAAAATCATAAACTTCAAAGTTTTGGATAACCCCAAGAACATAAGAGTGACACATAATGGGTGGAAGTATGTTTCCAATAATGAAATTTGTGCTAGTGTTTTGCAGAGGAGAGAACAAGGAAATGAATGATGAGAAAGGGAGTTTATTTAGGCTTTGGAATCAGAGGTTCCAGGTGCAAATCCTTCCTGTGCCACTTATTCTCTGGGTGACTTTGGACAATGAAGTTAACCTCTGCGCACCTCCCTATGTCTATACAGTCTAAGAATTCAACTACATAACTGCAAAGGTCCTCCCTTCTCTTAATCTAACACCTCTGTCTAATGAGAGCTAGCACTAACAGACACCTCTATCCCATTAAGTGGAATTTCTTTTTAAAAAGCACCTAGTGGATGGCCTCTCCAGTAGGTTGGCTAAATCTTCTATGGAAGATCAATAGGAGAAAATGAACAAGAGTCTCATAGGCTAAAAAGGTAGGTGGTTTCCTCCTATTTAGGGAAAACTCACATGAGACATCATAGATCCATTGTATTCTGAGAGGAGGATTTGGATGGGGCTTCTCAACCAATGGATTGATCAAAGGAAGCTAAAAATGTAAAGAATAAAAGAGTGCTTTTCAAATAAAGTACAAATCTTGAGACAAAATTTGCCAATGCTGCATCAGGAAGATGAGGGGCTACACTGGCCCCTAGAAACAATTAAAACTATAGATTCTGAAATAAACCTTTTGCATTTACTGAGTCCTATAGAAGAGAAAGAGGAAAACCCAATTTAAAAGGAAAAATGCGTCTAATTTTGACACCCCCATATATATGGACACACACATTCAGTCATAACAAGGGAGAATATCTTTGCTATGGTCTTCAAAGTCAGATTTTTGAAAAGTAGTCATAGAGAGAACACCAAATGACTTGAGTCATATAGTGACTCTAATTTAGAGATCAAATGCTTCATGATATACAAAATTATTTCATTCTAATTTTAGGTGGGCTATAACAGTTACAAAACTCTATGGTTTTGATTGGATTTAATTCAAGAAACATTTAATTTTAGCAAACATTGGGTGCAGAGCATTGAACTAGCAACTGAGAAAGAAACAAAAATAAAATTAGGCACTGGTTTTACCTTCATGGAGCTTCCAGTATCAAAAGGTATTGCACAAATAATTATAATGCAGCATGATGTTTAATAATAAAAAAAATAATAACTTTTATATAGCATTTGGCTTTAAAATTCTAACCTCATTTGATTCTCACAACATCCACAGGAGGGAGGTCCTATTATTACCCCTCATTTTACAAATGAGAAAACTGAGGCCAGCAGAGGTTATGTGACTCCCCAGGGTCACACAAATAGGAAGTGTCTGAGACAAGATGGGAACTTAGGTTTTCATGACACCAGGCCTAGTGCTCTAGCCACTCTGACACCTAACTGCCCCTAAGAGACTGTGAAGTCTAAGAAAGGAAATTCTTTTCTACTGTGGAGCATTAGGAAAGGCTTCCTAACATTTGAGGTTGATCCTATAGGTATTGAACAATCAAAGAGTCTGCTTTGTACAAGTCACAGCAAGTCTAAATAATTTCTAGTGAGCTTTATGCTGTGCCTACGAATCATTCTCCATTTTAACACTATCTAATCCTTTGGGGTTTGGGTAGGAGGGGAAAGGCCAGCTGTGCTTTCAGGTTTAAGCACATTTGGGTTTTATCTCCTTTCCACTCCTCCCATTCCCCAGCATGAGTCTCCTCTACCTAAACTCCATAGGCCTACAAATAACCAAGTTTACAAAGCAGCCCCCTCACCCTAATCTAGTGTGGGGTTATACATATAGGAGCTCAAATATTTGCTGAACAAATAGTCATCAATCCTGTTTCCCTGTGGGATTTGCATTGTCACATTTCACAGTTACTTGAGCCCCTAGGTAACTGGGGAAGGGAATTAAGCTATTATTACCTTATTTTTGATAGGGCTTTACATTTTATAGAGCTTTTACATATATCGTCTTATTTTTTTTTCCTCACAACCGAATGAAAATTTATATTATTATCCCTGTTTTATGGATAAGGAAATTGAAACTCAGAGAAATTAAGTTACTTGCCTACAGTAAAAAATGGCTTGTAAATGACACTGCCCCAGAGCCAGAACTGGAATTGAGGTTTTCCCTCCAAGATCAGTTCTCTTTCCACTCTTTCCTTTCAAAGGAAAAAAACAACATGTCAAACCAGTCTGGCTGTCTTAAAATGAAGGAGTCATTCACCACTGAAATGGAAACTGAATATTTAGGGCAGCTTTTCTTAAACTTTTTGGTTTCAGGACCCCTTTATATTCATAAAAATTACTGAGGACCTCAGATACCTTTTCTTTATGTGAACTACCTATCAAGATTTATAAAATTAAAAAAATTAAATATATTTATTAATTAATGAAAAATAACAACCTCTTATGTTAACATGAATAACACATTTTATGAAAAAGTAACTATATTTTCTAAAACAACAAATAGTGGGAATAAAATTGTTTTACATATTTCAGCAAATTTCTTTAATGCCTGGTTTAATAGAAGACAGCTGGCTTCTCATATCTGCTTCTACATTCAATCTGTTGTGATATGTTGTTTTGCTTGAGTATATGAAGAAAATTTAGCCTCATACAAATACGTAGCTGGAAAAGGGAGGATTTTAGTAGATAGTTAACATCTTAGTGTTATTATAAAAAATAGTTTTAACCTCATAGACTGCTGAAAAGGGGACCATTAAGGGTATGTAGACCAAATTTAGAGAACTACTGATTTAGGGTGTCAACATCAAGGGAATCAACTACTTTGCCATTCTTTTCTTTCCAGAATGTATTGGGATTGTCATGTAAGCATAGGCACTGGGGTGTGTAGGAGAACAGGGAGGAGGGAGACAGAGGGAGAGAGGTAGGGAAGGTATTTTTGTATTTATAGCATGCTCCATAGGTAGCGGTTACATTTTGTATCATTTAATTGAACTGTCTGTAATTTAGAAAGTATTCTCTGAGGTTTTAGTAATTACCCAAAACATATGCTGTTTTTCCTACAACATCAAATAGATTATGTGGACTTTGTTGCAAGAATTTTGATGCTGTTCTGCTATTTGCCCTCCCATAATTTTGAATTTAAAATGTAATCAGTCACTGAATAGCCCTGTTAGTATTCACACTGTATGTACACTCCCCTCCCTGTGTGTGCACATGCACTAAATGTGTGTGTTCCAGCTCACAGTAAGTGATTCTTAGAATTGATTGATGTATTATTCAGGACACTTTATGAGAATTTGCTTTCTCTTGTTCCATGACAGGCTGTCCAAGCAGATTAAATTTGCACGACAACGTGAGGTTAATACCTAGGATTCTTACAGCATCCATATATAGTTTAATGAATAATAGGTTTAATTTTCTAAGTAGCTCTGCTTTCAATGACAAATATTACCACACAGATTTAAGGGTCTTCTTCTATAAAAAAAGAAGAGAAAGTATGTCAGCATGTCATGTTAGGAAGTGAAGGTGCTTGGCCCCCTCTTCCTTTTATAAGTCACATTTGGACACCAAATTAATGGCCATCTGCTTCCTTGATAATACTGGAAGTAGAGGTCATGGACAGTGAATATAAATAATTGCATGTTGTAATAGTACAATATCACAATTTATTATACAAATTACTTGTAAGAATTACTTAATTCTCTATTTTCCATTTTGTATTCTGGTTTTTCTTCTTAGAGGCTTTTCTGCCCCTACTGTAGTCACACTATAGTTTCTATAAAAAATTAGTCACTCACAGCCCTCCAGTATAATGGCTTCAATAGTTCTGACTGTCTGGCAGTTGTATAGGTCTACTGAAGTGTCTTGGTTTCATCAAGATTTATAGAAACACAGGTAAATCAAGGAGTTCCTTAGTGACCTAATTCAGAACAATTTTTTCTCTACTTCTAACTTGTATCCCATCTAAACTCCTAATTTATTGTGTTACCAATGACTACAGGGTCCAGGGAACCCCTTCACAAAATGTTGCTTCAACATCTAGAATTTAAAGTGATGACACCAGAGTGGTTTTTATGGAGTTGTAAGTTTACCTCTTTTAATTAATCAATTAGTTCCCAAATTAGTAAAAATTATATATGATTTTACATAGTATATAATACATTAGCAAAATAAATTCACAAAATAAATGAGTGAATCATTAATAAATTAATAGTTAATATAACCATTAACAATATGGATTGTACAAAGTTTATATTATACTAACAAATATTTGTTAGCATAAACACAGGTTGATGAAGGGAACCCCCAGTCTAGAAGTACCCCCTCCCTTAGCAACTAGCAACTAATCTATAAGCTATACTTTTTACCATTACAGAATTGCCTGGTGGCACCAAAATTTAACTGTCTTCCATATGATTGATCACACTACCAGTATTCATTAGAGTCAGGATTTGAACTCAGGTCTTTCTGATTCTAAGACATGACTCTTGTCCACTGTACCACCCTTCCATTTACTTGTTTATAACAAATAGGTCATTGAGTACCATGGGAGTTTAGAACAGGAAGGAAAGCTATAAGATTATCCAGACAAAGATGTAAAGATGTGTAGCCAGAGGAACCTAATCCTACCTCAGCCACTTATTTCCTGGTTACCCTAGGCAAGTCTCTCTGGACCTACTTTCCTCAGTTGGAAAATGAGGGAATTGGACTTGATGGCTACAAAGGTCCCTTAGCTCTTATATCTAACATCTAATATTTTATCAGAGAGGAAGCTTAAGGTCCAGAGATGAAGTGATGTCCCCAAAGCCACACAGAGTGCTAATGGTAGAGCCATAGAAAGAAGGCCAAGGTCTTGGAACTTCATGATTATAGATTTAAATATAGTTCAAGCATCAGTTTTTAAAGATGAGAATACCTACACAGAGAGAGGCTAAGTGATTTGTCCTAGGACATGCAAATTGGCAAATTCTAATCCAAATCCTCTGACTTCAAATTCTATGCATAAATTTTATCTTGGTACCTCTGAGGGAAAATGGTTAAAGTAAATCTGTGAAAATAAAAAATTACATGTCCTCTAGGTGTTCTGTCAACCTGTTTCAGCTGGGTATTTTCTTCAAGTATATTAACTCCGTAATTTGACATTTTCCTTTTAATTGACATTTACAGAACAGATGAAATAGGCTGGTAGTTTTTCATTAACTGGGGCATAAGTTAACCAAACAGGTTTAATATATTTTTTTAATTGTCTATTTCGAGCACTTAACATCTTCATACTCGGCAATATCTCTAGTTAGAAGAATGTTTTAAAATTACGTTAATCATGGAACACAACTGCATTTAAATTTTATTTTCATATTTTCTCTGATTACCAGAACAACTTTTGGTAGCTAATAATCTATATTAATCGTTTAGAAATACCCATTTTCATAGATGGACTAAAAAAACTCAAGTGATTTCATAGTATTTTAATTTGGAATAATAATTCTATTTTATTTCAACTTGTATAGCAATAACAATTTTCATAACTTTTAAAAGCTAAAATGGTATGAAATCATATTTACAATGGAAATAAGACTAATTTTCTCTTAGTTTTAAAAAATTTCTAGCCATGATATATTTACTGTATTGTCAGTCTGAATATTATATTTCTGCTTTTTCTAATTTTGGGAAGGACCTATACCTCTGATAAAACAGGTTGATGAAGGGAACCCCCAGTCTAGAAGTCCCCCTTCCCTTTGCAACTAGCAACTAATCTATCAGCTATACTTTTTACCATTACAAAATTGCCTGGTGGCACCAAAATTTAACTGTCTTCCATATGATTGACCACACTACCGGTATTCATTAGAGGCAGGATTTGAACTCAGGTCTTTCTGATTCTAAGACCTGACTATTGTCCAGTGTACCACCCTTCCATTTACATGTTTATAATTATCACATAATTCTCACATGTGTTTTACTATCCCCCTCCAATAATAAGATACCATAAAATTTATTAAAGATCTATTTACATAACAGATGCTTTAACATAGCTGCAGGGAATGAAAAATATTGGGCAACCGGTATTGACTTAGGTGCATTTGTGTATCAAGCTTCCTTATTTTCACAGCTATGACAAATTAAAATGTTCCAATGTGTTTTTAGATGCAGAATAAAAATGAATCTTAAACACCATTTGTCATTTTTGTGCTCAGATCATCATTATTTAAAGTCTGGAATGCAAAAAAAGATTTTTACCAACTAGATCATTGTCTCAGTACAATGTGATTTTTAAAAATTATTTTGATTATATAGTGAGGTGTTTAAATATATTGAAGGTGTTTAGAGTGAATATAGTAGATACATTTCTCTAGAAGTACCTCATTTATATGGCATTGTTATTGAATAAGCTGTTCACATAAGTGATTTTCCCAGATACATGAAACTTAACCTTTTTAAGCACCAAAACTTTTGAAAAAATTTTAGCCATTCTGATGGCAATTTTGCTAACATATACTCTTTCTCTGCCTTCATAAACATAATGCTTAAGTGATAAGGATCCTGTCATATACTTTTGTATCTTTCACATTATCACTGCATTTTAATTGATTTATTCAGAATCTAGAACAACAAAAGACATTCACTGACAAAGTAAGTGGAGCCGTACTTTGGTATTATTTAAGAATTAGACCACATCTTCTGAGCAGAGCCGTAGAGTCCCCTCTCTAGAGCTGGAAAGGACCTGAGATGCTAAGTAATATAACTTTTACTTCACAGATGATGATAGAGAGGTCCACAGAGGTTAAGTGACTTGACCCAAGTCACATACAGAGAAATGTAGACAACAACATTTGCAACTCACAGCAGTTTCCCTTTTCACCCTTTCGTGGTAATTGGATACTATAAGACCCCAAAGTAAACTTCAGCAGTATCACTCTTTTTAACTGATGCTGACAAGAACACACACAGTGAACTGGGTATATTGCAATCTATCCTACCCTGTGATTTGGGAATAGTTTCTCCACATTCAGACCGTAACTGTAATCTTGTATCTATTTCTGGTCACCACATTTCAGGGGCGGGGGGGAGGGGATGGACAGCAAGTTGGCACAGTGGATAAAGTGCTGGGCCTGGAGTCAGGAGACTCATCTTCATGAGTTCAAATATGGTCCCAGATACTTAATGGCTATGTGACCCTGGGCAAGTCACTTAACACTACCTGCCTCATCTGTGAAATGAGTTGGAGATGAAATGGCAAATCACATCAGTGTCTTTGGCAAGAAAACCCCAAATGGGGTCACAAAGAATTGGACATGACTGAACAACAACCATATTTATTAGATAAACTGGAGCATATCCAGAGCCAGGTGAGAGAGTTCCCTCAAACTAGAGAACATGCCAAGCATGTTAAATGAAGATGGGTTCAAAAGAGCTGGGGATTGCCCCGAGTAACAGAAGGTTTTAGTGGGCCATGATAGCTATCTTCAGGTAATTGAAGGGCCATCATATAAAAGGAACATTATAGTTGTTCCACTAGGCCCCATAAAACAGAACTTAAAATGAAGGGTGGAAGCCATAGAGAGAAAGCAAAATTTGGCTGAATATAAGTAAAAATATCCCAGCAAAAAGATCTACCCAACAATGGAATGGATTCAGGAGATAGGGTGCAAATGGACACATCCCACTAATTTGAATGCTCTTTTCAGCTATGCACACTCCCTTATGCCTGCCCACCCCATCATATTCCTGTTTTCTCATAGCATCCTTGTTGGAAGTCCAAAGTTGGAGGCCTTCCTGACTTTCTCCTGACATGGCAGAGATACCAGCTGAGCCCTTGGTTTGTCTCCTGTACTCCTTTATTCTCACCCTCTCATGCATTTCTTTTTTTTTTTTTTTTAAAGCAATCGGGGTTAAGTAACTTGCTCAAGTTTACACGGCCAGTTATTTCTGGGTGTGGTGCTGAGTATCTAAGCCCGGATTTGATCCAGGTCATCCCGACACTGGAGCCAGTGCTCTTACTCGCTGAGCCACCTGGCCGCCCCTAAGCAATTGGGGTAACTTGCTCAAGGTTACATGGCCAGTTATTTCTGGGTGGGTGCTAAATGTCTGAGCCTGGGATTCGATCTCCAGGTCATCCTGACACTGGAGCCGGTGCTCTTACTCTCTGTGCTACCTGGCCGCCCCCCATCATGCATTTCACTAAAAATATATTTACGCTTTTAAAAAATTTCCTCATTGCTTCTGCAGCCTGCTCCCACCTACCATGTACCTCTCTGTTGCCCACTATGTG
Organism: Petaurus breviceps papuanus; assembly: GCF_028583685.1. Lineage (NCBI taxonomy): Eukaryota > Metazoa > Chordata > Mammalia > Diprotodontia > Petauridae > Petaurus > Petaurus breviceps. Next base: position 471,224 of record NW_027187308.1, on the reverse strand, counting down.
ATAATTCATTTCTTTAAAAAATTCTTAAGATCAGAAGAGATGGGGCGGCTAGGTGGCACAATGAATAGAGCACCCACCCTGGAGTCAGGAGGACCTGAGTTCAAATCCGGCCTCAGACACGACACCAAAAAAACTAGCCATGTGACCTTGGGCAAGTCACATAATCCCAACTGCCCTCCAAAAAGCAAAAAAAAAAAAAATCAGAAGAGAGGTAGAAGGGCTTAGAAATGATCTAATATGACCTTTTGATTTTTGCGGAGACGGTGAGTTTCTCATTCAGTGTTGTTGTTCAATTGTTTTTTAGTCATGTCTGATTCTTCATGACTCTTTCAGGTTTTCTTGGCAAAGATACTGGAGCTATTTGTCATTTCTTTCTCTTTTTTATGGATGAGGAAACTGAAACAGATGGGGTTAAGTGGCTTGCCCACGGTCACATAGCTAGTAAGTGTCTGAGGCCAGCTTTGAACTCAAAAAGATGGGTCTTTCTGACTTCAGGACCAGTGTTCTATTCACTGCACTGCCTGGCTTGTTAGAGGTCCCTGAATCAAGGCTGATTCACTGTTTGCTTGGGATGTTGTAGGAGGTTCTTATTTAGGTATAAATCAAACTAAATGCCCTTTGAAGTTCCTTCCTACTCTGAGTTTATATGACTCCTTTATTAAATTTAAGCTGCTTCCTTCTATGGTCATCAGGAAATGGCTAACCTAAAATGTAACTAATGTAAAAGCAGTACTATGTGACCGTCAAATAAACTTAATGTGATCTAGGGCTGCAATGAGATACATAGTTTTAGGAGTAATGAAGCAGCATTTCTTTTGTTCTCTGGCTGTAGGAGACCTCATTCAAAATACTGTGTTTTCTTCTGGACATCATGGTTTAAGAAGGGCATTGATAAGCTGGAAGACATAGAGAGGAATGGTCCCAGATGGTGCAATACTTTGAGGCCATGTCATGTAAGGATTGGTAAAAAGGATGGGATAGGTTTAGTCTGGAGAAGATAAAATTAGAGGAAAACATAATCTATTCAAACATTTCATACAGAAGAGGAATTAGATTGTTTGGCCCCAGAGTTCAGAAACATGAGCAGTGGGTAGAAGTTACAAAAAAGACTAGTTTTAACTTCATGTTGGAGAAAACTCCCTAACGATTATAGCTGTACAAAAATGGAATGGGAGTCTCAAATATTGGGCTGCTGATACTTAATGTTAGATGACTATTTGCTATGTATGCTGAAGTGGGAATTCCTTTCTACTATGAATTGAACTAAGTAGTTACTGGGGGTCCCTTCCATTGCTCACATTCTTTACAGAATTACAGATTACAGAAAGCAAAGTGAGATCTTAGACCAGGGTTGGGGAACCCGTGACCTCAAGGCCACATGTGGCCCTCTAGATCCTCAAGTGCAGCCCTTTGACAGAATCCAGTTTGGATTCATTCAAAGGAATGCACTTGAGGACCTAGAGGGCCACATGTGGTCTCAAGACTGCAAGTTCCCCACCCCTCTCTTAGACTCATAGAATGTTAGATCTGGAAGGCACCTCAGAGGGTATCTAATCCAATTTATATATGAAGCATGAATCCCACATACACTGTTTCCACTAAGAGGTCATTCAATCTCTGTTTTAAAAATGTCAATTGATGGAAAATTCAGTACCCCTGTGAGGCAGCCCTTTCCACTGTGGGACAGATCTGACTATTAGAGATTTGTTTCTTATATTGAGCAGAAATCTGCCTCTCTGTAACTTCTCCCCCAGTGGTTCTAATTCTACTCTCTGGAGCCAAGTACAACAAATTGTTCTTCCGCATGATGGACCTTCAGCAGTTTGAAAACATTCATCCTGTCTTCTCTGTTTCTTATCTCCTCCAGGTGAAATATCCCCAGTTTCTTTAACCATCTCTTATATGACATGAGTTCTAGCCCCTTCGTCATCCTAGCCATTTTATTTTACAAATGTAGAAATAAATTCAAAGTGCTGAATTATAAAGCAATGAGAAATATAAATAATGGTAGCAGTCACCATGTAGACTAAAGGAAAAGGAAAGCAAAAATTTGTTAGATACATCTGGACTTGACACGCTTGGCCTGTATTTCCCTACAGTGGAGGTAGGTGCTTCATGAGACCATAGCTTTTTAACATTATTCTCTCTCACCCCACTCCAATTTTGAAAGCATCAGTTCTTTATTTGACTTTTTAAATTGATAGGTCTGGGGGCTGGGGAGGAGTATTACTGCCTGTTAAGAGTTGTTATTTATCATTATAAATTTATTAGCCTTCGAGTGTATAAATCATAATGAGTATAGTGCAGGGGATAACGCACTGACTTTGGAGCCACAAAGGCCTGGGTTTGAATCCTACTTCAGACACTTACTATCTCTATGAAATAATTTAAACCCATTTGAGCCTCAGTTTCATCATCGTAAAAAGGTGATAATTAGAGCACTTAACAGTGCTGTACAGATCAAATGAGGTAATGTCTTTAAAGCATTTTGCAAAACTGAAAGAATTATCTGAGCATCAGTAGTTATTAAAACAGTCTCTAATGAGTTTAGTCATTGTGATCAAATTTACTTTGTGACCCTAAACAGCAGCAGCTCAGAATTTGAACCCGGTGACTCCATTAAGATGGGATCAGTCTACTGAAGTCCAATCTAAAGCAATCAGTGAGCTTTTCTTCTTAACTTTACTCAGTCCCAGGCCAAATCTGCTGAAGAGACAGCTGGTGCTATTTTGATGTGATTTATTAACAAATAAAAGACAGCAGAATGCCATAAACACACCTTTAACATAAAAAATGGTTTGAATACTTATTTCTTCAAAAACCCTGAATATCAGGTCTGATTCTTTTTAAAGTTTGTTGTTGCTATGTATGTGGGATGCTACAGCCTTTGAAATGACTCATAAAACGTGGATTGGGAAGGGTGCATTCTGAGCCTCTGATTTAAGAGAACAAAATCCTAGAGCTCTCTACCAAATCCCCCCAAGGCATAACTTCAGTGTGGGATGTCTTGTGGGACTCTTGAGGGGGAATGTTAGGGTAATGTAAGCAGCCAGAGAGGCCAGGAGAAAGCAATGGGTTTTAATTCCCCAAACTCAGATTTTTCTCTTTTCTCCTGCATAGCCAAAAGCTTAACTTTGGTTTCTGGTATTTTTTATGTGCTCTTATTCTGAGCCCCTTGTGTTTGTGAAATAAAATTTCACATAAAGTGTGTTTTCTGGGCACAATTTATTCAGGTTTGAAAGTGCTTACTGGAGATACAAGCACGGCCTCCCTTTCCCCTTTCTTACACAGTAATTCAATAGAATTGCTTGTTTGGGGATTCTTTCTTTTGTTTCCACTATGGTGTAAAGAAAGCACAAGAGACTAAAATTCATTTGATTGATTGATGAGATTACATTCAGACTGTGACAGTGCATAACTCTCCTCATTGCCCTACCAGTTGACCTCCACAGGGAGTCTGAGCGCACCTCAAACTTGGGATAAAGTTAAGATCTAAGTCTCTTTGTTAACACTGCCCTAGTCATGCTAGTGGGATTCAGAGCATCCCAAGGAACTGACCAGGGACATGCCTAATTCCACTGGTAATAGTCTGTGGTGCTAATGATGTCACTGCCATGGAATTCAATCCTGACATGTGCCCCCTTGAGAGGCAACTTGGTACAGCGGACAAGGGTCCAGCTATGGGGTCAGGAAGAGCTAGGTTCAAATTTCACCTTTACCACACACATTCTAGCTATATGACTGTAGGCAAGCACCTTAACCTCTCTGGGGTCAAAGCATTCAAGGCCATAAGTTACAGACAAATTACTGTTCTAGCTCCGTGAAGTTAGCTTTCACACTGGGAGTTGCTTACCAGAATGAAATCACAGGAATGGGCAAAATAAATAAAGGACCAGCTAACTACACCTAGAAAAGTTCTGATTTATGATCATAGCCACCTGTACCTCACTTCCTTCGGCGCTCTCCTCAGGGCTAGCCTTCATTAGGTGGCACTAATTGCGATGACAGTAACGTTCCTAATGATTATGGTTTATTTGTGGTGTCTAAAAACAATGTTACTGTTATCCAGCAGTCTCACAGTTTCATGGCATTGGTCACAGGGGGAAGATTGAGAGAGAGAGTTTGAATGTCTCAGCACAAGCATACACATATAGTACCAGTTCTAACTTTTTTGTTGTTTGTTTTATTGTACCATATAAATTCAGTTACTATGAAGTTGCCTTCCTTAGAGGGAGAAATCTCTAGCTTGGTGTTGTTATTATCTGCTAAACCAAAAGGTACCAGACTAGGAGTTGGGAGACCTGGATTCTAGTGACCGCTACTAAAATAATATTAACAACAATAATAGCTAACATTTACATAGTGCTTACTATGTCCTAGGCACTGCGCTAAGTGCTTTCAATTATTATCTCATTTAAATCTCAAAACAACACTGGGAGGCAAGTGTTAATATTACCCCCATTTTACAGATTAGGAAATTGAGACAAACAGGTTAAGTGACTTGTCCAGGGTCACACAGTTAGTATGTGAGGTTAGATTTGAACTCAGGTCTTCCTGACTCCAGGTCCAATGCTCTATCTACGGCACTATTCAGCTGCCTACATATTCTAGTACTCATTGTTTAATTGTGAGAAAATTAATTCACTGCTCTGTGACTCAACCTCTTTATTGTAAAATGAGAGACTTATTAAAAATGATTGTGAAGATCTCTTCCAACCTTAACATTATGTGATTCTAAGAATCTTGCAGAAACATATTTCTGACCTTCTACCATTCTCTATCTGTGAACCCTCGTCCCTCAGGTACCCTTATCATCCAGTTTCTCTTTCCTCTTCTGTTTCAAGGCTGATGAACATCAATGAGGAAAGTCAGGGAAATGAGCTAATTTCATCAAATATAATTTTATAATAAATAACCTCAGCTAAGCCCTAGATACTTCTCAATAAATCCTTCCCTCTAACCTTATTGACTCTTCTCTCATTTCTCCCAGCCACTGTTCTAAACCTTTTTTTCTTCTTTTCCCTCATCTCCAGAAGCATTCTATACTCAGGGAAGATTACTGAGTTTATAGTCTCACCTAAAAGTCTCACCTATCTGATATAAGCTCCTGGACTTCTCTCTTTCACACCCCCCAATTTTTCAGCATTGTCATATACTTTCTGTTACATATAGGATTCTCAATATCATTCTCTTCCCCCAACCCCTGCAAAAAGAAAGAGAGACAGAGAGAAGGAGGAGGAGGAGAAGGAGAAAAAGGGAGAGGGAGAGTATGATGTGAGAATTTCAGAAAGGATCCATTATCTAGATGTAGCTGCAAGACATACTTTTAAGTTTAATTGTCATTATTAACATTTTTCTCCATCATTTTCTTGAGTCTAGACAATTAAGCAAATAATAGGTCAAGCCCTGATTTGTAGCATTTCTTAATTCCCAAGTTGTAAATGCTTACATTGAAAATTTAACAATCAGAGTGGTTCAGGCTGACTCCAGCACACTCCTGGTTACTATCTGATCTTGAGCAAGTCACTTTGGAGTTTTCTAACTCCAAATATTTGCTCTATGTTCTCATATCAAAGAAAAAGTCACTATAACATAAGTAGGACCTTCTAAAATGACAAAACCTTATTTGCATCTGAATCACAGGCTCATAGATTTAGACATGGAGGGGTCTAAATACAACGTCCAGCTACAGATAAGGAAAACTGAGAGAAGACTTGCCCAAATTTATACAGTTAGTTTGTGTCTGAGACAAGATCTGAACCAAGGGGCAGCTAGGTGGCACACTGAATAGAGCACCAGCCCTGGAATCAGGAGAACCTAAGTTCAAATCCAGCCTCAGAAACTTAACACACACACACACACACACACACACACACACACACACACAAACTAGCCATATGACCTTGGGCAAGTAACTTAACCCCATTTGCCCTACCTTCACCCCTCCAAAAAGAGCAAAAAAAAAACCTAAACCAACCAGAATTTCTACAAAGTCTCATTAGCCATTCTATTCCTACAAGTCCATCTCTGCTTTCCTAAATGTGCTACCATATACATCGCTCCTGTGTGGCCATAGTGATAAATCAGTTGTGCACACTGTTTGTGACTGGAGCTCTCTTGGCAGTGCTGACGCAGCTTAAAACTCTTTGGTTCCCCATTGTTGTTAGCATTTATCCTGATGCTTTCCTTCTTCCTATTCACAGAAGAGTCATTGCTTTGCTCTGTTAAGATCCTCCCACCTTCATCTTTGATCCCACTTCATCTCATCTCCAGTACTTCAATCTAGAGGTCATTTTCTATTTTTTCCTGCTTTGTCAATCTGTTGCTACTGGCTACTTCCTCTTTAACTTATAAATATGTTCATATTTCTTGATACTTAAAAAGCCTTCTCTAAGTCATCATTTCTACCTCATCCAACCACTGATCTATATTTCCCTTTTCTGCTAAATTTCTTTTAAAAAGTTGACTATGCCTGATAATTCCATTTTCTCATTGACCATTAACCACAATTTCTTGTTAACTGGTTTTCATTTGCTCAGTGAATAGAATATTGGACCTACAATCAGGAAGACCTAAGTTCAAATCCAGTCTCACTTCCTAACTATGTAACCCTGGGTGAATCACTTAATCTATGTTTACCTCAGTTTCCTCATCTGTAAATAGGGTTGATGATAGCACCTTCCACCTATGGCTAAAAGGAGATAATATTTGTAAAGGCCTTTACAAACCTATATACTTGCAGTTTGTTGTTCTTCCTATTATTATTCCTCTTCCTATTGCTTTCCTTTCCTCCCTTAGTTTTAAAGACACCATCTTCTCTTTCCTGGAATGTTATTCTCCTCTCAGATCCTTAGTACAGAGCAGAAATTCTCAAAGCATGGTCCAGATCTATGTATTCTTTGAGATTTCAGGGGATACACAAGGTCAAAACAATTTTCATAATAGTACTAAGATGTTTTAATATCTAATATTAAAATATATGATGAGATAATAAGATGTTTTAATATCTAACATTATATAGCAAACATTGAGAGAACACACATAAACAAAAGTTTTTTGAACTTTTGTTTGAACTCAATAGTATTTAGAAGTGTAAAGTGGTCCAGAGACCAAAGCATTCAAGAATTGCTGATAGAGGACATTCCCTAAACGTATCTCCTTGGCCTCTTTTTATTCTCCCTCTACATCTGTCCCATGTGGACGTAAGCTTTGTGTAGTCAGAGATTGCTCCATTTCTGTCTCTACACACTGACATGCTCTGAAATGAGAAGCAGGAAAAACGAGGACTGTGAATAATGCTTTAAAAGGCCAACTAGAAGTTGTCATCTTTAGGCATAGATAAGGGTCTAGGGCTCAGAAAAAAAAAAGTTAAGGGCTAGGAAAGATCTGCATTAAAGCACTCATGAAAGTCAACTGAATGCTAGTTGAAACTGTAGGAGTATATGGGATTCAGTTCAATTAATTTCAACGCAGCAGGCATTTATGTGCCTACTGTTTGTAAGGCACAATATTAGCGTTTTAAAAAGGCAAAAGATTTGCCACAAGAACCTGCAGACCAGGGGTTAATCTATTTTGGTGTGATGGACCCCTTCAGCAGACTGATGTAGCCTGTGGACTTCTCAGAATAAGGTTTTATAATGCATAAAATAAAATACATAGGATTACAAATGATGCCAATTATGTTGAAATGTAGTTAGAAAGTATTTTAGGGGGAAAAACAAGCTCAAAGACCCCAGGTTAAAACCCCCTAGCAAGAGACAAAATGAGATCATAGAAAGCATATAGCTAGGCAGTAAGAAGCATTCCAAAATATCAGCTATTCCAAGATCCAGTAAATATTTGTTAGGAAATTAATATTTAAATAGTATTTTATTCTGTTTTTAGTTTTCATGGTTAAATCTTGATTTATGAAAATGAAGTATACTCGATCACACGCTAGAATCAAAAGAAAAGGGAGTTGTCTAAGAGAGATGCATACAAGCAAGGTCTGGAATCTCTAATTTTGCATGAAAAGAAGCCAGTGGCTCATGAATCCAAATTACTTACATTTGTACACACCAACTTTGCTCTGAGTCAGCCACTACCTTCTGGGCTCTGCTTTCACTGGAAGGAGTAATGGCATTGTACTACAGAAGAAATTACCTGAGAGGTCACTTAGTCCAATCCATTGCCTTTTGATCAGACTAGATTCAAACCATTCCAGGATTGGTGATCTTAAGGTTTTCATGAAGTAGTGAAAGTCAAGTTGGAGATATATAAGAAAAATCCCCTTGTGGTTGAAATGCTAGCTTCTACAACAAAACCTGTTCAATCCATAAATCTGACCCAGAAATGATATTTCAAGCAATAGAGGCCCAAGAAGAAAATCTGACAGCCAGTGGAAAGTCATTTATTAGTAAGTTAAATTCATTTCCTTTTGTTGTCAAATAAGGGGGTAGGAGGGGGAAGGGGAACAAACATTTATTAACCACACTTCGTGTGTGCCAGGCACTCTGCTAAATACTTTACAGTATATTATCTCATTTGATAATAAAACTATAGTCTACTAGTTTGAATGAATAACTAATACTAATGCTGTTAAATGTCTCAGATTTTCCATGTGGCTTGTAGTTCACTATTGTATTTTTAAATGTTAATTCCAGTAATAAAGACAATTATGCAATTCAATAGAAACAGAATTGGTGTTAAGAGGGAGGTCTGATAAAGATATTATTAGACTACATAAATTAGCAGTGAATTGGTAGTGAATGAATTTGCCTAAGTACAAAATTAAGATAAATAGGAAAAAGTTTTTATTAGAAATAATTTCAAAATTTATTATGTTAAGCAGTTGTTCCTCCAACTTTTTAACAGTATTTTTTTTTAAAACCATTGATCTTTATTCTGACGATTCTGATTTTTTTTCTGAATATAAATGTTCTCAGACAGGAGTACAGTTCCTACTGTGTCTCCTGAGACAGCTTCCCTGTTGAGAAGTCTCATCATAATGATAACCCCATGAAAGAGACAGTAGTCCACTTTGTTGAATGAAGACACTCATATTGAACCAATTATTTCTAAAGCTTTATTTGAATTTTTAAAGATATATTCCTATATAGTGGATTCATATATTTTGACACTTTGGGAGGCGGTTGTAATACTTAAATACTTGTCATGTAAATGGATGAACTTTTAAGTAATGCTACTGAAGTAAATTATTAAATTATAATGTATTTTCTGCACTCCAATGGCCATCTCAGACATTTAAAAAAAACTTAATATCATACTTAAATGCAGCTCAATCATTTTCCCATAAAAAAAGGTAGGGAGATGTAATATTGTAAGGGAGGCAGCAGATGGCATTATACAGTCCATTTTACCATAACACTATCACATTGTGCCCTTGAGTCATGGACAAATGATATGTCTAACCCAAGGAAGAGTCATTAAACAAGATTTTAAATATGCCCCATGCCAGAAGTGGATTCCCACCTTAAACATCACTGTGAGCGTTGTTAGCCTCAAAATGTATTGTGTTTACATGTTTAATCAACAAGATGAAAATATATACCTTCAAGCCCAGATCCCATTAGACATTGGACTTTTGCAAAGGTCAGGTCTAAAGAGTTAATCAAGTGCCAGGATTTTGCATTCCAAAAAAAATACAGATGGAATAACTATAGCTTCAGCAAATGGCTTCCATTTATCTTTTAACATTACTTTCAAATTGGGTACCAGAAGGTCTGCCTTTAAAATGAGTAAAATATATTTTGAAAATGAACACAAGCATTTAAAAAAAAGGTTATTTTTAACAGTAAATTATTCTTTGCTATCTCTCTGAACAGAGCATGAGCCATTTTTACTTTTTTTGCATACTAGGATTCAAAATAGAATACAGACAAAATTGTGCAGCAAAGGAAAGAATTTTTTGCCACTTTTGCAGGAGTTTTTCGTCTATAGGACCTGTGAAGACCAGAGCTTTCATTTTGGGGGGAACAAGATTTTCTTAGATGTAGAAATATAAATTGTAGGGAATTTATGGCATGGGGAAAGGATCCAATATTCTAAAAATAAAATTGTAATTTTAATTAGAATTATAAACATTTTTTGGTAAACATTACTTTCACCCCAGCCTGTCCTCATTGGGGAGGAAAATTACTTTTTTTTTTTTGGTTCAGGATTGGTGAGAGATGAGGTTGTAATAATTAAATAAAAACAGTTATATATAATAGTTGTAATAGTTACATAAAAGATAGGATAGTTATATACAACATGTTTAAAGTCAAGGAACTTGAGTGTTCTATAAATCCTAAATTTATTTAATCAGAGACATTTTCATAAAAGTAATCACCTGCTCACTAACTGATTTAATTTTCCTCACTTTGACTTTATACTTGCTGTCCTTTCCCCTTATGTTTAAAAGAAAAGACATTGTATGATTGAATGTTAAGCTGAAGCAATAATGATTTTTTTTCCTTTGCTGATAAGGTTGCTGGACAATTTAAGCTTTAGTCCAAATTCTGCCATTATCTAGATGTTTGACCTAGGTCAAATCCTATTAATGTTTTAGGGCCTCAGGGTCATCATCAGTATAATGAAGGGGTTAGACTAGATGACCTCAATAATCCATTCTCCTCCAAATTCTATGAATAATCACCAATTCAATTGAACAAACATTTGTAGAAAGCTTAGAGTTTGCAAGGTTTCATGTTTGATGCTATCTATATACTGTGATATGTGATGTGTATATAGGTACATACGTATATATGTGTATTATGTGTGTGTGTGTATACTGAGGAGAAAAATGAGGGGTTCCTGTCCTCAGTGGCTTATAAGTAGTATTGAAGATAATGAACCACCATCATTTATTAAGTACTTGATATGAACTGAGAGGCAGTATGGAGGCATGGGCAGAGAACTCAGGATAAACCAGGAAGCCCTGAGTTCAAGTCTCATCTCTGACACATTGTGGTCTTGTGACACTGAGCAAGTCATTTAACCCCTTAAGATTTTAGTCAACTCTAAGACTATAAAATACAAAGAAGATGCTGACTTGCATTGGTAGAGAGAATTTCTTCACCCCACAGAGGTCTCTATACCTTTTTTGGAGGCAGTCACGGTTAAGTGGCTTGCCCCAGGTTACACAGCTAGTAAAGGTCTGAGGTTCCATTTAAACTCCTGACTCCAGGGTCAGTGCTCTATCTACATGATACAGATATCATCTGTATGGTATAGTGTCTCCCACTATACCAATTATATTAGAGGTCTAAATACTATTTTTTTCTGAGTTCCAGTCACTACTGCTAAGCACTGGGGATACAAAACAAAAGGGAAAATTGTCCCTGTCCCCAGGGAGCTTACTTTCTAATGGGGAAGACTATACATACATAAATGGGTATATACAAGATACATATGGAGTATATAAGAAATAACCTTAGAGGGGAAGAAACCAGGAGCTCTGGGGAGCTAGGGAGGCATCCTGAATTAGGGAGTGTTGGAACAGAGTCTTGAAAGAAGCCAAAGACTCTTAAAGGTAGAGGTGAGGAAGGGGAACATTCTAGTGCAAAGGAGCACAATGATGGGAGCTTCAGGGTTGTGTGTGAGGAGCAGCAAGCAGGCCACTGTGTCTGGACTACAGAGTGCTTGGAAAGGGGTAACATGTAAAACTTTGACAGCCCTGAGGAGGATGGATTGGAGTGTGAGAATCATGGAATGATGGTATCAATTAGTAGGCTATTTCAGTAGTCCCTACAGGTGATGAGGACCTGAACTAAAGGGGCTTATGCCCAGCAAGACAAGATGTGTTTGTTGAAAAATACCTAAATATTTTAAGTGTTTAAGAGAATAATAAGTAATGAGAATTCAGAAGAAGTAGTGATTCCTGAAGGTGAGGTGAGTTAAAAAGGAGAGTTTATCAAGGAAGGCTTCTTGGAAGTGGTATGTTTTTAAGCCAGACTTTGGAGATATGTTAGATTTTAAAGGATTTTGATTAGTGGTATTGGAGGTGGATGAAAGAGGAACTCTAAACTCAGATAATAACATGAAAAAAGAAAGCAATATTCCAGAGAGAGAAAAAGTTGTATGGGCTGGGCAAAGGGCCTCTCTGTGATAAAGATTCCATTTGTTATGTATGTGCATATGACTAAAATACCCTTCTGCAAATTATTATAGATTATAACTTTAAAATGACTCTTGGAAGGCTAGATGATCAAAGTGAGCTTTAGAAATTACTATTAGAATTGATGAGTAATAAGGACATCTGTGGAGAGGCAGGGATTAATGATGTCCTTGCTGCAGACAAACTAGGATGTGGTGAAAAGAAAAAAAAATCTTTTAGAGAAATTTTTAAAAATCGTAAAACCAGCAATATGACTAAATTCATCTTCCTAAAGCACAGGTTTGCCCCTAACATTCCCTTGATCTAAAACTATTTCTGGCTCTTTATTGCCTCTGGAATAAAATGAAGAGTTTAGCCTGGTATTTGTCTCTGCAAATATGACTTCACCTAACTTAACAACCTAATTTCATATTACTCATTTTCAGTCTGGACCACAAACTGAAGTGACAGCTAACAGTGAGGGGGGAGATAGAAGAATCACCATCTAGAAAAGCATGGCAGTTTGGGGGTAGTTAGTTGATGAAGGACCAAATAACCCTGTACACATCTGTAGCCCCTGCAGGCATCACTGCATTCTAACTCAGTACAATAAATAATGATGTTTCAGTTTCAGTAATATTAATAAGGTTTGCAAAGAAATGTTAAATTACCTTCGATATAATATGCTTAATATGGTCTAAGGAAGTGAAATGTATTATCTGTTTTGGAGAGATTTCCATTGATAATAGTTAAAATGAGTGTTGGTATTAAGGGGATAAGTTTGTTACCTGAAAAATGTGCTCATCCAGAACACCTAAATCTCCAGTGATTCTGGATAAATGAGATGTCATTTAATATGTATGCATTTCCATATTATACTGGCGTTAGGCATTACTAAATCCACTTGATGATGTTTCATATAAACTATTCTTTCTGTAGACACTGTTGGCTTAGAGAGACAACTTATTGCTTTAAAAAATGTCTGGAGATATTTTTTCCATATATTATTTAAATTCATATAGCTTATTCTCTACTTGGTGATTTTTACCTATATATTTTTACCTTCACTTTCTGGCAGTTGCTGCTAATAACAGTTCATAATGTAGAAATAATGTTGCTATCATTTCTTACCTCCCAGTGCCCGATTCAAAGTAGAGCCATGACAAGAAGCATTTTTTCCCTGTAAGAGTAATTTTTAACTTATTTTTATTTTTGTTTTCAGTTTCAAATTTTCTCCCTCTCTCGGCCCCTCTCCCCACCCATTGAGGAAGGAAAGAATAAGATAGTGTTTTATACATGGAAGTCATGCAAAACATATTTCCACATTAGCCATGTTGAAAAAAAAGCAAGAAAAATAAATAAGATAAAAAATTATTCAATTCATTCAGATCTCTCTCTGGATGTGGATAGTGTTTTTCATCATGAGTGTTTTGGAATTGGCTTGGATCATTGTATTGATCAGAGTTGCTAAGTCTTTCACAGTGGATTATTGTAATAATATCGCTGTTACCTTATACAGTGTTCTCCTGGTTCTATTCACTTCACTTTGTTTCAGTTCGTATAAATCTTCCCTGGCTTTTCTGAAACCATCCCTTTCATCGTTCAAGAAACATTTATTGATCCCCTCCTATTTGTGTATTCTCTGCTGTGCTGGGCATCTCATATATGACAGCAACAGTAAAAAGGTTCCCACCCTTAAGGAGTTTAACATTTACTAAGGGATTACAGCATGTACTCAAATAAGTAAATCCAAAGTAAGGGGGATGGGACAGAGGAGAGGGCAGATGGAGAACTAACGGTTGAGGGAATCAAGAAAGATCTTGTGTAGGAAATAGCATCAGAGTTAAGCCTTGAAGGAAGCAAGTAATTCCTAAAGGTAAAAATAAAGAGAAAGAACATCCTAGGCAGCAGGAACAGCTCACGCAAAGGCAACAAGTGTACAATGAGTAAACCAGTGTGGCTATTTTTATGTTCTCTACCAGGTAGCCACACTGGTTTAAAGATGACTTTAAATATTTTAATTTGAATTTTAAGATATCTTTGTTGCTGACAAGGCAGTGCTGTAGAGATGTAATGTTTAAAAAAAAGTTTTCAGGAATGCAAATGATTTTCAGATATGTATATTATTTCATTAGTAAATCTAGAGTTACAAAATATTCTGGAAGGACCAGAGTGTTATCCTTCAGACCCTATAGTTTTACTTATACAATCATAAAATCCTATGAATTGTTTGAAGCTTTTCTTTCCCTCCTTTTACCTTTTAAAACTACTCAGATGTTTCAATATGAGATCAGTATACCAACTCAGATTTGACTGTCATTGAAAATTGTTTTATATGGGGTGGCCAGGTGGCACAGTTGAGTAAGAGCACCAGCCCTGGCGTCAGGAGACCCAGGATCAGTTCCAGCCCCAGATACTTGGCACCCACACAAAATAACTGGCCGTGTAACCTTGAGCAAGTTACTTAACCCCAATTGCCTTAAAAAATTGTTTTATATTTTTATTTTTGCAAAGGAAGAGTAGAAGAGCAGGGCTTCAGCCTGAAATTGAATGTCAGACTTTAGATTTTGATTTGCAAAACTATTTACACAAATATACATATCTTGTCCTCCAGGGCCCTTTCATATAAACATGTCATTTGGCATTTGTTATTCATTCAGGTCTTGTGAGTGAATTATTTTCACTCATAGGGTTTATTAAGCTGTTATTAAGGAATGTATGGAGTAGATATACAGAGGGTGGTAAAAGAGTTTTAAGATTTGAAAAAAATTCTGTCTATCCAAAAATTTGACTCCCTTCTAGTCACAGCTAGCATTTATTACACATCTACTATGCACCAGGCTCTACTGGAAGCCCTATGGATGTAAAGAAAGGCAAAAATTAGAGCCTGCTTTCAAGGAACTAACAGTCTGATGGGGGAGACAACATGCAAACAATTACATACTAACAAGTTCTGTATAAGAGAACTAGGAAATGAGTAACAAAAAGAAGGTATTTGAAATAAGAAGATTGGGGAAGGCTTCCTGGAAAAGATGGGATTCTAGTTAGGACTTAAAGGGGGCCAGGGAAGGCCAATAGGTTGAGATGAAGAGAGAGAACATTCCAGGCATGAAAGGAAATGCCCAGAACCAAGAGATGGAGTGTCTTATTTGTGTAATAGTTAAGAGGCCAGTGTCACTGAATCAAAAAGTAGATGGAAGGGAGAAAAGTGCCAGAATCCTGGAAAGAAAGGATGGGGCCAAGTTATGAAGGGCTCTTGTGCCAAATGGAGGAGTTTGTAATTTTGTCCTGGAGGTGACAGGGAACCCCTGGAGTTTATTAAGTGTGAGAGGTGATATGGTCAGACTGGTGCTTTAGGAAAATCACTATAGTAGTTGAACGGATGATGGATTGGAGTGGAGAGAGACTTGAGATAGGAAGACCCACCAGCAGGCTATTGCAATAATCCAGACATGATGTGCCTAGGTCTTGTACTAGGGTAGTGGGAGTGTCAGAGGAAAGAAGGGTGCCCTGTAAATACCTCAGAATCCTACCAGACTTTAGTTAAAAGATATATACTGAGCCAGATATTAGGGTAAATGCCTGTAATCCCTTTAATTACAGGAGGCCAAGGTTGATGGATCTCTTGAGCCTGGAAGTTCTGAGCTTCTATGGGATTAAAGGTGATCTAGATTCTGCATCAATATCATGAGATCCCAAGAGCAGGGGTCTACCAGGCTGTCTAGGGAGGGCTGAGCTAGTCCACATCATAAAGAGAACAGGTTACAGATTCCATGCCAATAAACAATGGGATTAGCAGTACAATCAGGCCTATACACTGCATGTTTCGCTTAGGCAAGAGAGAGACCTGCAGCCTTGAAAAAATTAATTAAATTAAAATGCATTCTGATTAAGCTACAATGGCACTCAGAAATGAAGAGTGTGACATTTTTCATCATCTGTAATCTATACCTGGCAATCAGTTGCAGACTGAAAGAAAATTAATAAGAAAGATAAATTCCCCACAGAGGAAGGAACTATGCACAGAATGATACAAATTTTAAATAACTTATACATTCTCAGGGCATCTGTTCAGGTTGAGTGCTACTGTTGTAAGGAAAAGATAATGAATAGAGTTAAGACACTAGGAAAGAGAATAAAAGCAGGGGGGTATCTTTAAGAATGTAATCTTCCAATTTAGTTCTCTTTAAAGGAACTAAAAGGATAGGTCCTGAACTTTCCCTCACCAGCAGCAGGTGCAAACAGAAATGCCAACACCTCTGCAAGTTTCAAACAGTCAGAAGAGTGGTTGAACCTTCTCATAATAAGATCTAGTCAGTTCATCTGCTGAACCATCTCACCATTCCCTACAGGAATTCCTAATGAGAAAGAGAATGTGGGATATATAGAAAATGAGATAATTTGTAGAGATGATTTTTTGGAACCCTGGCAGAACCCATTTGTTCACTTTCCTCATCATTCACTCCTCTCTGAGGAAATAATACATCCTAAAGGGGTGTAGGTGTCTATTTGTTTAGCAAGGGGAAGAGGGGAAGGATCTTTCCACCAAGAGATTCATGACAGATCTCTGATATGAACATGTGTGGGAAGATTCCTAGTGTGTTAAAACTGTATCTTGTTTTGGTGCCCCCAACCATTTCCTACCCTTCTAGTCAGTATAGTTAGTAATATTTAGCAAGAAATAATTTGCAAAGGGCGACCTGGAAGTCACGTACAAACCATCCCCAATGATCAAAGGAGTACAATTTACAAATCATTAATTAACTAAAATTCACATCCTGGCAATATGTGCTGAGTCAGGAGAGACCATACAGGTGCTGTTTTTAAGACCTCTGGACCTATTATAGGTAAATTTCAGAAAAAATCCAGACCTCTGCAGCTCCAGACCAGCAGAATGTCAAAAAGGTGCTGATAACTTTGAGATAAAGACTTTGAAATTTTGCCAGTAACTTGGATATCATTTGTATATAAACTAACCCCAAGGTGGCACAAATGGGAGCTGTTCTTTTCCATCCCCTAAAGATAAAATACAATTAAAAGGAGAATTCAAATTCCTGGTCTCGGAGCATCCTTCCATTGAGTCCATGATGTCTAGGGCTTCCAATTCTTAATACTTTGTTACTCTCCTCCTCCGTATCATTTTCCCAGGCTGCCTTCCTTCTCCACCTCATTCCTTGTCCCCATGGCACCTTCTGCCATTGTATCACCTTTTCCACTTGTCTCTGTATCCTGTTTCCCACTACCTTTTCCAGCGAATACTCAAAGAATTGGGTACCAGGAGTGTCTGCAACAATTTCATAATTTAATAAATTCACCTACTATAGTCATTAATTAATACCTGAAGTTGAGAGACAGAACTTTTGAGGTTTAACAGTCTGTGTAAATAAAGAGGGTTTATTTAAAGAAAGTTTTAAACTGTATTTATGAGAAGCCATTGATCATTCTTTCTTTCTTCTACATGGATGGAAATTTCCAAACTCTAACCCTTACAATCTCAAAGAAATATTCTGGGGAGCTCATTTCATTCCATCCATCCATCCATTTATTTATACATCCGTTCTCAAACAAAATGTAGAATAGTAATGGTCCCATCTTTGGGAGATTATAATCTAGTTGAACTGATATAGCAACTCTTAGATGAAATATTTTATTTACAGAAATAGTACCCTAGCCATGAATTAGAAGCAACTTATTCTTTTCCCTGAAGTATTATTTTCTTTCTCTTACTATAGTCACCATAGTCAGGCCTTTGCATGAAAAATGGACTGATTTGTTTTTCTTCCTCTCTTCTATTTTCTGTATGTAGAACATTGGCCATGCTGACAAATCTTCAAAAGAGCTAAAGACAGAAGGAGGAAGGAGAAGCAAAGAGGAGAGTTTCAATCCAACAAACATTCATTATGCCCTTAATATACAGAGACATTGGTAGGGTTCCAAAAAATAAGAAGCTTAAGCTACCACATGAAGATTTTGAGATACAAATGAATTTACTTTCACATGGACTCCTACTGATGTGAAATCTGGGTCCAAATTTAACAGTAAAGTTTTGAACATTTTCCCCCACCAAAATCTTTTAGAATGTTTATAGTAGGGAACACAGTTTATCATCTTGCTCAATTCCTTTTACCTCTCCTGCCAACACTCTGATGGCATTTTTTCATAAGTGAAGTGGACCAGGAAAGATGGAAGGTAGAAGCGGCAAAGGATGAGTTAAAAATCTTCCTTAGTTGAGTTTATTCAACAAAGTAATATTAAAATCAGCATGCTTACTTGCTATTATTCTGTTCTGGTGAGGTCTATTTATTAAAGAGATTTTTCAGTCAACTAGTCAACAAGTGTTTATTTAATAAGCACTCACCATGTGCTAGACAGTCTACTAAACATGGGGGAGTGTGGGGGAGGGGAGATATAAAAAAAAATAACCAAAGAGTAGTTAAAGTAGTTAGTACCTGCCATGCAGACATGTACATTCTAAAGGAGATAATTTGCAAATAACTAGATACATGCATAAGATGTATCCAGAGTATATGGCTGGTAAATCTAAAAAGAGAGGCATTAGCAGCTAGGGGGACTAGACAGGCCTTCTTCAGAATGGAACTTTGAGCTGAGTCTGGAAGGAATCCAGAAAAACTAAAATCGGAGGTAATGAGACAGAGCATTTCAGACATGAGGAACAGCAAGTGAGAAGGCAAGGAGTAAGGAGATCCAGAAAGAGTCCCATATAATTGGATCGTAGAGTGCATGGAAGGTAGAAAACTATATAAAAAAAAAAAGAAACAAACTAAAAGTAGGAAAAGGATAGGTTATGAAGAGTTCTCTATGCTAAGCAGGAATTTAGATTTGGTCCTGAGGGTAAAAACTGGAATTCACTTAGCCAGGGGATGACATGATAAGACCTACCCTTTAGAAAAATCACCTTGGCAGTTGAGTGGAAGATGGATCAAAGTGGGGAGGGATGTGCCACCATGTTAAAAGACTTCCATCATAATGTTATGTGAATTGCAAAAATTTGGAATCAAAGTGAATGGTAGA
The DNA here is from genome assembly GCF_028583685.1 of Petaurus breviceps papuanus. Classification (NCBI taxonomy): domain Eukaryota; kingdom Metazoa; phylum Chordata; class Mammalia; order Diprotodontia; family Petauridae; genus Petaurus; species Petaurus breviceps. The sequence continues at coordinate 452,116 of NW_027187308.1, read as the reverse complement.
GAAATGGTTTAAAAATGTGGTACATTAATGGATTACAACATTGTCATCAGTGCTAAAAATATGAGTCATACAAAGAAATCTAGAAAGTTCTTCATGACAAAATGCAAAGTAGAAAAAAAAGCAGAACCTTATGAGGAAAAATGAATGAGAATGAATGGACAAAGAATCTTAATAGGGATTTGGCATAACAGGGAGAAATGTTCTATTATGTCATATATTAAAGCTAAGTAATTAAAATTTATAGTTACTAAGCAACCTTCTTTGTCCTAAGTTGTTAGTATGGTGTTTACTGTTAAACTTCAGAATAAATTATTTAAAGAAACAATAAAACTTTTACATTGTTTTGGTAGAAAGTTCCATCTTCAAAGAAAGCTGAACTTAGAGACCAAAATGCATTAAAAGCTTAACCTAGATTTTTAGATTTCAGTCTATTAAAACTAAAATTCCAATTAGATGCAAATAATATATTTAAAATGTAAACCATTTATAATTAAACTAGCCTTTTTTAGCTTTCTCCTTTTTTCCTCTAGTTGTGTCCTTTTTATGCCAACCAACATGTTTGAGAGAAAGCCCCACCAATAACTGTAACCTTTGCTTAGTGTGGAGTTTGAAGTACAATAGGTTCCTAAGATATGTACTAGACAGGAAGAAAACATTCCAATACTAACATCTACTACTTGATATCTTTAACAAAACACAACCTTCGTTGACTCTCGTCTCCACACTGGGAAAATGGGGAAAAAATAGTATTTTACCAATTTCATAACTTAAAAGAAGGATCAATTAGATTATCTCCATGAAGCACTTTAAACAGATACATAGAGCTTTATAAATGCAAAGGTTTTTTTTTTATGTCCTTTCTAGAAATTTGATCCAGTTCAACCATTTTAAATGCATCAACTTCCCACCTCCTTATAATCAGACCAATTTAAGGTTTAGCATGGTAGAGTCAGAAAAGCAATTGGATTGAGTCAGGCAATCTGTAAAATGCAGAGATTAGCCTGTGTGGGCTCTGACATACCTTCCTGCTCTATGTCTATGATTTTAGAATCCAATGACCTAGGTTTGAAGTGACTCTTCCTAACTTTGTGACCCTGGATAAGTTATTCCCTTTTCCTGAGCCACATCCTACTCATCTGTAAAATGGAAATGATAATACATTCCCTATATACCTTGTAGGGTTTTTGTGAGGACAGTATGCTTTAATTTTATATATTATTTCAATTTGAATTATTAATTTTGGCATTTCTGTGTTTGTTTAGTTGTTTTTCAGTCATGTCCATCTCTTTGTGATTCCTTTTGGGGTTTTCTTGGCAAAGATACTGGAGGTTTTTTTTTTTTTTGCCATTTACTTCTCCAGTTCATTTTATAGATGAGGAAACTAAATTAAGTGACTTCCCTGGGGTCAGTAAGGATCTGAAGCCAAATTTGAACTCAGAACAAAGAGTCTTTCTGACTCCAGGCTTGGCATTCTATCCACTGCATCACTTAACTATGGTATTTTACAAGAAAGGAAATAAATGTATGTCACCAGTCTGAGGTGATCAGAGCAAGTAGAATAATGTACAGTAGTAGCATCAACCTCAGTTGGAAATGGGAGCTACTAAACCCTATATATGTGTGTGTGTGTGTATGTATACACACACACACACACACATATATATATAGAGAGAGAGATCCCTGTAAGATATTAACATTCTATTCTATTTTATTTATTTTGTTAGGTGCTTCCCAATCAGATTTTAACCTTGATTTGAGAGTGTTAGGGACCTGTCTGTGTCATTTTTGCTCTAGGAAGCAATAAAAGCCTCCTTAATTATGAAATTTTTTCCTATGTGCTCAGAGCTAAGGCATTGCTGAACTTTTTCAGAGACTTGTTTATGTGGAAGAAGTGAAAAAGAATAAATATGGAAAGCTGTCAGACCTCTCTTGAAAAAGATATGTTCAATTCTGATATGGCAACAATGCATTTTCTTTACCCTGATGAGGCATTCACCTATTTATCCTATCTCTTATTCTCCCTCTTCCCAGATGCCTCTCTTGTCCTCAGTCCTCTAATCCCTTCTTTTCTCTTTCTTTCAATAGCTTCCCTAACTCCCCTTTCCACTTATTCAGGCTGAGGAAAATCCTATTGCCTGGCAGCTTTGCACAATACAAAACTACTGTCAGCCAAAGTAACACTAGGTCCTGTGTGCCTGAAGGACAACTGAGATGCTGTACTCAGGACAACTATACCTTCTCTCTGCAACTGAACCAAAGGCTTCATTGCAAATCAAGAGCATTGAAGCCACTGCAAATAAAGTTCTGTGATTTCTCCTGTACCAACACTCCTTAGGAGGCAGCTTTTTTTGAGTTGCTGAGGCCAAATTTTATCACCTGTTGGCCAGCTCTCTAGGCATGAATTTCTCAACTCAGCTAAATGACAGACAGGCAATCTGTAGCTAAGACCTTACACAAAAGCCTTTGTGGTGTAAAAGAATGTGCCAGTTTTCACTCAGGTCCAATAATCTTCAAGAACCCAAGGTCACCTGAATGACCTAATCACGTATTGGAAAAAGACTTTAGCTAGAATAAAGAGATCTGATCATGTTGAAGTTTAAATCAGGTGAATAGCCTTATCCCAAGGGTTCCAAATTGTGTGATAGTGGTAGGTAAGACACTGCCAAGGTGTGTTCATTATAATACAGCAACTCTCACATTATTGGTTCAAATCTATTTAAGATAGACTTAACAGCTAGACTGACAGAAAAAACTCAAATCTGTTCCCATAATGTACTAAACCTTCACTTTTCATTTTCATATGTATGAAGAGAGAAAGGAAGGTGTAAGAAAGAGGCAGAAAAGTGAATGGGGAAAGCAATTTAATTCAAGATTTAGTGGATTTCTCTGCAGTCATTCAGAAAAAGATGCAAATTCTGTTTCTCTGCCATGACCTTCATTCTCCTTTGAACTCACCATCCCAGACTCCTCAGGTCTAACCTGGACATGTGCCCTCTCACTTACCATTTTCAATTTCCACTAAAATAGCAACACTTTCCTCAAAGGGCAGCACTTTTTACATGCATTGGTATTAAGTACCTTAACAGGGCAAAGAGAGCTAGATAAAAAGAATCATCTTTGTGTAAAATTGTGAGGGAAAGATTCTAAAAATTTATTATTAATAGAAGAGGTCTATGATAGGGCCAATTACTTATTGAACTTGGTAGGATGAGAAATTCAAGTTGATAAGTCAAAATATTTTTTTACAGGATGTACAGGTAATGTATGAAGTGTATATAAAATGTATAAAGAAAGGACCAATGAATAAGAGTAAAGCCCTCAAACATCAGGGAAAAGAATTAAATAGATTTTATTCCTCTCTTCCTTCAAACTAATTCCTTTTTCTAACTTCCGAGTAGCTAAAACTTTCCTCTACTGTATTTTTAAAGACCACACTGATGAAGAAAAGAAAGTTTTATAGTATTTTAATGGCAAAGTATTCTATAAAAGTCTTTCCACTTAAATCTAGAAAAGTTCTAAGTAGAGGAGATTCCCCTTACCCATTTTTTTCCTTGACAATAATGAATCATTCTTGACAAGGAAAGAAGAATTTTAGAAAAGGTCACAGAATATATTGGAGAATAGAACTTATTTCTCTCCAGGTACTAGAAAACAGGAACAATTTTCAGAAGCACAAGCCGGGAGGGAAAGCGACTTGGAAGCCTTTGGTCTTCTACATTTGAAACTGTATGTAATTCAAAATCTACCACCAATGAATTTTACAGGAAGCTGAGAGAGAATAATGCTTACATCCTTTCCAGGGGAAGTCCCTTTATTGCACATTTGTCCCTGGCATGGTGTGCCACAGTTCTTTAGAGGAAATAGAAGCAGGAATTCATAAACTAAGTTGACACCCCCTTATGCTGATGCCTGCTTTAGATATCGGCATGGAGCTGGAATCTAGTCGACAGGCAGCCCTTGCTGCCATGCTAGTTCTCCATGATGATCTCTGGATTCTGGTAGAGCACCCTCTGGAGGAAATTTGCATCTTTGAGCTTGATGAGATGAGAGGGTGTGGTGTTGCTACTTTTATTTTTTAATATTTCACAGATAACCATATTACTTTCCCTAAACTCAATGGCCTTTTACTCTCTTCTAACACACACCAGTCGAGAGATGACGCTTGAAGCAACATTCTGTCTAGAGGAGTCATTGCAACTGATTGCCCTGGACATGTAGGTCAGGGTCCATCAGGACACTATAAAAATGCTGTTTGGATAATTTGTGTATATCCATTTTCTTCACAAGCTGTACCCAACAGAGTTCCTTTTTTCCCCAGTAACTGTTCAGAATATCATTGCTGTGCACTGCCCTGCCAAACAAGCTGAAATTTGAAGCACTGATGGAGTGGGGAATTCTTCCAGAAATTAAATGTGAGAACATTAGGGAGTCCTGATCTCAAGACCAAAAGGAAGATTGGATTGCAATTTAATTTGTCTTAAACTTGATACCTCATTACTGCCATATTCTGCTTGTCAGCCTGCCAAATTTGGTTTCTTATCTGTTTGTTTATTAGCACAGTACATCATTACCTATCTTGCTGCTAACAGAAAAGAATTAAATTCTAGCTATTAGCTTCATGGCATCAATGAAGATTCAAAAGAAGCTTCCCAAAGTTACCATCCATACATCAGGGCTTTGTCCCTGGAGGACAGATGTGCCATTGATGCATCACTGAAGGATGACAGTAAATGGGAGAAAAAGCACTGTGTGTGATTAAATTCACATGTATGTAAATGTGTGAAATGAAAAGACAAAATAATTGCTCAGCTTAGTACTTTGATTTTTTTTCTTTGGCTTAGTTTTTCTTCCTATTTGCCTTAGTTTTGTTCCAAAATAAATGCCATGTTTTCTCCTGCATGTGGTATGAATACTATACTCTTTCAGGCAACTGGTAGTGCCTGAATGCCAGTCATAGAGTCAGGAAGGTCTGAATTCAAATCTGGCCTCGGTTCTTAGCTGTGTGATCTGGGCAAGTCACTTAATCTGTTTGCCTCAGTTTTCTGAATTGTAAAATGGAGATAATAATAGCAGGATTGTTGTGAGGTTCAAATGAGATATTTGTTATGAATAAACAAATGCTTATCACAGTGCCTTGCACATAGTAGGTGCTATATAAATCTATATTCTGTATCCATTCCTTCCACTTCCCCTTCAGATTTATATTAGATGTTGATGATTAGGTTCTGGATCATGTTCAATACCAGTAGCTGTGAGAACAAAATCTTAATGTAATTGCTGAAAATAACCACTTGTTTTGGCAATTATATAGGAAAAAATATTTGATAAAATGAAATAGTGATGATATTGCTTCTAAAGCTACCACAGGACTCAAAATGTCAGAAAACAAAATGTTAACCCCAGTTTTATGGATAAAAAGAGAAGGTAAATCATGAATTTTCCAAAATCACGTGGAAAATCAAAAGTAGACCTATCTCTAAATTTAGCTAAGCCTTTAGAAAAAGCAAGTTCAATAGAAAGGTGCCCTCCAGGGGCCCATGCCATATGACAGAGGTGGCTTTCAATATGCATTTATTAGTGGAATTTGTTGTTCAGTCTGTTCAGTCGTGTTTGACTCTTTGTGGCCCCATTTGGGGTTTTCTTGGCAAAGATACTGAAGTGTTTTGCCATTTCCTTCTTTAGCTCATTTTACAGATGAGGGAATTGAGGCAAACAGGGTTAAGTGATTTTCCCAGAGTCACACAACTAGGAAGTATCTGAGGCCAGATTTGTACTCAGGATGATGTCTTCTTTTTTTTTTTCTTTTTAAAGCAATCGGGGTTAAGTAACTTGCTCAAGGTTACACGGCCAGTTATTTCTGGGTGTGGTGCTAAGTATCTGAGGCCAGATTTGATCCCCAGGTCATCCTGACACTGGAGCCGGTGCTTTTACTCGCTGAGCCACCTGGCCACCCCTAAAACTTTTTTTTTTTTGCTTTTTGGAGGGCAATTGGGGTTAAGTGACTTGCCCAAGGTCACATGGCTAGTTTTTGTGTTAAGTGTCTGAGGCCGGATTTGAACTCAGGTCCTCCTGATTCCAGCGCTGGTGCTCTATTCACTGTGCCACCTAGCCACCCCAGATGATGTCTTCTTGACTCCAGACCTCTAATTCTATCTGCTGCACCACCTAGCCACCCTATTAGTGAAATGAAGGGAGGAAAACTTAGAATTTTAAGCAATAGCAAATGTATATGCTTTGGTATTTCCATGTTTCCATGTTATTTTTGGTGTGAACATTCTCTTCAATAGTACAAATTGCAATCTATCTTCATTTCATCATCCCATGCAAGTGTTCTCTTAAACCTCCTTCTTCAAGAATCCACCCAACACTCTGTAAGCATTCACTTAGTTCCTTTAACATTTTATGAGAACCATTTAAGCTGTATGTTATTGATGACTCTGGTACATATGTTTACTTACAACCTTTAACACTGCTTCTTGTACATAGGTCATTGTTGCTAGTATTCTGTGACCAAATTAGATCCACTATATATTTCCCCATTGTGTTTTGCATCCTCCTCCTATTTTGATTCTTTGAAAATTGTGATGTTCCACAATTAAAAAGCACAGCGCATCACCAGAAATCTATCAAGGTTAAAAAGATGATTTTTGCTCCCCTTGGCAATGCAAGGTTATAAGACAACTCCAAAAGACTCGTGATGGAAAAGGCTATCTACATCCAGAGAAATGATTATAGAATCTGAATGCAGATTGAAGCAAACTAGTTGCTCTCTCTCTTTTTCATTTTGTTTTGTTTCTTCTTCCTTGTTCATTCCATTGGTTATAATTATTCTTTGTAACTTGACTAATGTTTAATGTGAAGGTGTTTGTAGAACCTGTATCAGATTGCATGCCACCATGGGGTGGGGGAGGGGAGGTAGAAAATTTGGAACTCAAAAACTTGTGGAACTGAATGTTGTTAACTAATAGTAAATATTTTTTTAAAAAGACAAAAAAATAGGTAGGAACTGGATTATGAAAGACTTTAAATGTTAAAAAAAAGAAAAAGATGATTTGTGTGTGTGTTTCAAGAAGTTGATAGGGATAAAGTAGCTAGGGATAATTGAAAGCACTGTACAATTTTCCTAAATGCAATCTAGTACATTTTCTTCCTGCTATTCAATTGAGTTAAGGTCATTGTCCATACATCAGTACATATGTATCATGACATATGTACTGATTGACTAACTTAATGGGCAGTACGTCAAGCTGTATGCCATAATTTGGACAGTAGGCATTCTTCATTCACTTGCTTTTTCCACTTATGAATCATGTGGACCTCAGTGAGGAGGCTCTGTAGGATTGTGGGACGTGATACAGTCATTACAGTGTCATCTTCAAAACAGAGTGCCTACAGAACATCACTATTTATAAGAAATCACTCTTCCACTTGAACTCGGAATGAGATATTGTCCAATTTGATAATGAACACCTTTTGGAAACACAGCTTCTTATTCATCTCAAAATGATAATCATAGTATTATTGAGAAAAATTACCTTTATTGTTTTATTTCTCAAAAAATCTTGCATAATCTTAACATAGATATGTTAACAGCTTATCAGAGAGGAAATGTTAAGTTTGCATTTTACTCTACAGAGCAAAATGCTTTTTAAAAAAAAGTAAACAGCAGTCAATGCAGAAGTATCTTGTATTTGCAAGTTTTTGAGTTTGAAGATATGGTCTGCTATAGAAAACCATTTGCAAAAGCTTGCCTGTCTCTCCCCTTTTCCTGTTTTCAAAAAGGATATCCTTGATATATATATATGTGTGTGTGTGTGTGTGTGTGTGTGTGTGTGTGTGTGTGTGTGTGTGTGTGTATGATTCCCATAAAGATTTTCTAGAGATGGCAAAGTAGTCATATGGGTTTGTTATCTGGATCATATTTTCTTTCAAAATGATACAGTCTGTAATTTTTTCCACTTCTAGGGTATCTTCCTCTCTTTTAGATATCTTAAAAATCAGCCTCTCTGTGCTTTCAAAATTGTGTCACCTCCAGCACGGATTTCTCCATACATTTTGTCTGTCCCATTTTATCTTCCTATTTCTGCCTTGTTTAGACCCATTCCTACCTTCTCATAGTAGAAATTACAGTTTTAGATTCTGGATGTTGTGGTTGCAATGTCAATAATGTGGAAAATAACTTGTTATAGCAATGTTGCCATACCTGTGCCATATTTGTTTGTCTCTTTATTGTTCTACTTTGTTTTAATCAGCATGAACTCTTGAGATGATCTGACTTTAGTTTTGTCTCACACAAAACTTTCTAGACATTTATCCCTTCCTCCTCCTTCTTCCCCCACTTCTTATTTGAAAAAAATTAGATATCACTTATCATATTATCCCAATATTCTCCTCCATAAGTTTTTGCAAATGAGCCTATATTCTAAACCAGTGTCTCACTATTTGTCAAGGAGATCAAGGTCAAGTGCTTGGTGGCTGAAGTGGTTTCTGGCCTGCTCATTGTGATGATTATTTTATACCTGATAAGTTCCTAAGAAATAAGATAGCATATAGAAAGAGAGCTTTCCTCAGAAAGACCTAGGTTCAAGATACTAATTGTGTGACCATGGGTAGCTCATTTAACCTCTCTTCAAATGTGATATTTTGTGGACAGCTTCACTCATTGGTGGATCTTCATTAAGTTTTGATATCATTTAATAAAGGACACCAAAAACTCTCCCTATCTCATAGTATTTAAAAAATTTTCATACAAAAGTTTTTTTCTAGGTATAAATGAGTAAGAGCACTACCGGTAACTATTTGAATAAAGCCCTAAAATTCATAATCTGCCTCCCCCAGAACAAGTATATAGACAATGAAATGCTGACTCTAAATTACCAGCACCATCATTTACTCATCCAACATTAATAGAACAACTACTTCATTGTATACTAAATGATGAAAGGGATAAGAGGCAGTGTGTTAGAATGAGCACTGGATTTGGAGTTACAGAATTTGTTACAATCTTAGATTAAACCTGATTATAAATACATATTATGCAAGGGAATATTCTGCAAGTTGTTGTTGTTATTGTTTTTCCTTCATTCTTGAAGAGGACCATGACATCATGGAGGTAATACCTTGACATGCAAGTGAATTGGATTTTAGTGAGGGAGAGCTATGTGAAGTCACCAGCCTCACTTTCTCCTCCAGAGCCATCTGGGTCCAGTGGCAAAATATAGATCAGAATGATTGGAGATGGCCCAGGATGCAGTAGGAGATCTTGTTTTTTTTTTTAAGTTAAGGTCTTTAACAAGTCTCAGTTTTACCCAGGAAATGCCCATTCAATGATTAAAGCTAGGTAAGAAATGAGATACAGAATGGCCTCTTTACCTAATCCAAAAAAAATCAATCTGGGATGAGAAGACGTTTAGGGTTTCTGACCAAAACAGAAACAATTGCTATTTACATTCACACTGAGCCTGTCAGGGCCCAAACAATGACCAAGGGTTGGCCTGGGACCTATTGTTGGTCAATCAGTGAGAGCCAGAGTGATGGTACACATAGTGAGTGCTATAGGAATTAAATGGGGGAGATCTTTCAACTGTGAACAAGTAGGATATGGATCTTGAACTGGGATTGAGATGGGTAGAGGGGCAAATTCAGACTCTGCTGCTAACAAGCTGTGCAATCTTGGGCAAGTTACTTAACTTTAAATGAGAATGTAATGCTCTATAATCTCTCACATCTCTTCTAGCTCGAAATGTCTAGAAATCCAGGTAGGGCTTTTAAGAATAGAAATGTAGAGGTGGGGAAGTACAAAGTTAGCTTTATGGGAGGAACATTAAATAAACCACTTTGGATGGAAAGGGGAGCTCAGAAAAGGGAAAAGGAGATAAATATGGAAAATGTGGCAAGGTGTTATGAAGGGCTTTCATTGCCAGGCTAAATATTTGGAAATTTATTTGAGAGTGAAAGTCATTAAAGGCTTTTTGAGAAAGGGAGGGACATCATCTTTACCCCATCTCCCTATGTCACATGATGATTTAGGGCATAGACCTTCCTAATGTAAATCATCACCAAAAGTTGATTCACCTGGTGATTTCAAATATGATTGCTGCTGAGAGTGTGAGACAAGTTTATAATTTGAGCAAGTTCTACAGCATCTGTCTATCTCTTTGTTGATCAGAAGCAAGGATTTTTCCTGTAACAAATCTTGCAATTCTGGGGAAACTGTGTAGCATTTTGAATCACGTGTTCGGGGTTACACACAGTTAAGACCTTAAGCCATCAACATGAGCTCCTTTGTTAATTAGCAAGCGCTCTTTTTCTTCTTCTTCTTCTTCTTCCAAATCCTCACTATACTGATTTGGCTCTCAGTTATAAGCAGATAGATTTGGAGTTCCCTGCAGAATGGTCTCAGAACTTGATACTAGTTAAATCTGCCTCTTACCTGAGCAAAGTTGAAGACCTGAAAGTACCTCTGCCTTGAATAGACCTATTGTGAGTGCTCAGCCTGCCAATTACTTGACATTGTACAAAAAGAACCTCATTGGCATTAAATACACTGCTGGATCCTGCATTGTACCAAGCCGTTCATTAGAAGTAATGTCAAGTATAAACGACCTGGATCAGAATTCAAACCAATCACTAAGGATTGAAAATCTAAAAGAGAAGTTTACTAAGCACAAATGTTAACCTGTGGAGGAGGATTTCTTAACCTGAGGCCTATGTATTTGGATGGGGGAAAAAGTTACGCCTTTATTTTCACTAACCTCTAACTGATATTAAGCATTTCCTTCCAATAGAAATATAGGCAACAACCCATTGCAGTATTAGCAATGCCTCAGACTGTCACCAACAGAAACCACATATATTTTCATGTCACATTATAGTTGAGACTATCTTGAAATAACATTTACATTCATCACTACTTGAAAATTATTGGTAATTAGAACCACTGTAAGAGATATTACTCTATGATATTTTTAAAATTTGATAACTGTATTCTAAAATAATAATAGCTAGTATTTACATATAGAACTTTAAGGTTTCCAAAACACTTTACATATCTCAACTCATTTGATCCTCACTATAACCCTGTATAATTGATTTCCTTTGTATTTTGTTATATTCATTTAGACAGATTATTCTGAGAAGGAATCCATTTGTTTCATCAGATTGCCAAAGGGCTCCATGACACAAAACAAGGTTAGGAACCCCTGCTCTAGAAGATGGAGATAATATGCAAAGATGACTCTTTTCCCTAGAGCTTTGATTCATTTAAAATAAACACAAATACATAGAGAAAAGAAACGAGAAATAGCTCCATATTGTTCTTCGGGTTATAATAAAAAAAATGATCAATTCCCCTTATATTTAATGCATTTGCCTCTTTTATATATTTTATTCATGTAAACATATGCATCCTAGAGCATCTTAATGCACATACAAATGTGGATATTTAGAATTTCATTGAATGTGATTAGCATTGTTATTAAAATCTATGATAAGTATTTGGACATTTGAAAAATTAGTAAAAAGTAAAATAATAGCATTCCCTCCCCCTAAAAAAAGCACTATCTATTTTTTTAGTTCATTTGATTTTTTTGGTGGTTGTTTGTTTCATTTATTGAGTCTCAATCTCCCTATCTCAGTGATTATAAGCCAGTCTCTTTACTGATTGGCATGTTGGCTTTGACCTACTCTTTTCTGACTTGGACCAGTTTGCCCTTCATGAGGCAGATTGGTGGCTTCCCACTCCTAGGAAGCCGTCATATTGGCACTAGACCTAGTATAGACAATCAATAGGCTTTAGCCTGACTGCAGCTCTGAACATCTCAGATCAGGGTATTCAACACCTCAGCCTCCCCCAGTGGCAAAGATTATGGGCATGTTTCACAGTGTCTAATATGTTTCAGTTAACTTGTACAACCAAAGAAAAGTATTTCAAATTGAACTCAGGTGTAGATTTTGATTAGCAGCATCATTCTATATTGGACAAATCTTTGTAGAAATTATTTACACTGAAAATGTTTGGAGTATGTTCCTTTTTTAATCACTTAACCAAAAATTCACAGGAACTCTTTTCCCCCTCCCAGTTTGAATATGCTATTTTTCTCCAAACTGTTT
>NW_027187308.1:438841-439995 GCF_028583685.1 Petaurus breviceps papuanus | reverse complement strand
GGATGGTTTTGTTTATGCACAGATTAAGACAGATAGCCTTCTGCCCCTTGCAACTCTGAAATTTACAAAATTGATATTTATAATATCATGCTAGTTTTCTGAGACATCAAGCTTACTTATAATAATAACTCATTGTTATAGAACATTTCAGGGCTTACAAACAAGTTTTCCTTACAACTCTGTGAGATGCCTAGTACAAATAATTGGATTACAATATAGTGATAATAAGACAAGGACCCAGGTTCAGCAATTTAGCGATATTGGATTCCATCCTGAATAGGTATCTTTTTAATGCATATTTGTAACAATAAGGGAAAATAGTTAAGAGAGAATGAGTAGATTTGGAAGTCACTATTGACAGAGGAGAGAGACAGACAGAGACAGAATGAATAGTACCATTTTCAAATATGAAATGACTTCCATATTGCAGAGGTAATATTACAAGTAAATTAGACAAATGACATTTTTTTTCTGAGAATTTCCCCCCTCTCCTTGAGATACCATTATATATATATACATACATACATACATATATATATATATATATATATTTCTTTGTTATGGTTTTGAATGCAAGTTCTGAAATAAAGTATTGATATTTATTTGAAATCAAGGTTGATTCAACCTGACATGAATGGGAGTTAAAGAAATTCTTAGTTTTTCATTTGTAATAATGTGAAAGTTGATATTTCTGTATAAATGTATTATTTAACTTATCACACTACAGTCATCATAATATATTTTCACCACCAAAGGTCATTATTAGATTTGTTCTCCCTCTGGTTTCTACATAATTACTAAGGCATCCCAACTCTTTCTTTAAATTTTCTTATATTGCATTGCCTATTTCTTTCCTTTGCCCTTATTACATCTAACCTTGGATAATATTTATTTGTGTACATGTCTTTTATTACATTGTAAGCCCTTTGAGGGAAAGAATTGTCATTTTTCAACTCGGTTTTCCAGGGCAGAGAGCAGAACCTTGCATACAGCAGCCAATAAATGTTTGTTAAATTGGATTTGTTGAAATGAACAGTGGAATGCCGGTATCTCATTGCCTGAATGAGCCTAGTAACATCACAAGGTCCCCTTCAAGAACTGCCCTGTAGAATCTAACTGTTAGAAATTTCTCTTAAAGGGTTCTTCTTATGAAA